>NW_011887769.1:831843-892510 GCF_000806365.1 Fopius arisanus | reverse complement strand
TCTAATCCCGTCAGCTCGAGTGCCGGTTCGTTTGCGACAACTGCTGCATCACCTGTAAGTCGCTGTTATTTTTTAATAAAAAATAAGAGGAATCAATTTATTTATTGTTATTGCCTGATTTTTGGAGACTGGGTAATCCTTCTATAGTTTATTCTATTTTTGAAACTTTGAGGTCATGTAGGTACCATACAGCAATCAAAATTGTTTTTTTTTACATTTGTTAATTACATGAGGAATGAATATCCATTAATTTTTTACGTTATCAATTATTTAGGCCTCAAGCCCCGTGCTGAGTACAAACTGGTTCCACCTGAGCCTTTGTGGAAATCGGCAGTAGCCTCAGGGCCCTCAGGGCCTTATTTGAAATTGGCAGAACTCAGTGGAGCAATTGCCCGCTGACGTAATGACACCCCCATTGCGTGTGGCGCCCTCCCTCTCTTGGGGTGCAGTACTACGATGCCGTTGGGGTGACTCCAACCCCCAGAACTGAGCCTCTACTTTAGTCAATCCTCTTTGGTGAGCAACAGCTCTGATGATGGCGTGCGCGTAGGCGGGAGAATTCCAATTTGCACAGGTAAAAAATGTATTGAGCTCAGAAAAATGTAAAACGAGATAACTAATTTTTAACTAGTGATCAGTTTTCCAAGAATATCTCAGAATCCAAGGAAGCTAGCCAAACTTTTAGTATAACATTTTTTCTCGACAGAATTTGATTCTGTAACAAATATAATAACTTATCTCAGTTTATACCACTCCGTTACTAATCTGATAGTGCAAATAAAGTGACGTTTAATTTTAATAAGTACTTGAGAACCATTTTATAAATAATAAATGGTTACTCCATGAAAGATAGGTTAAAAATCCGTAGATAAATAATGATTTATTTTTTGAAAGAACAGAATTGTTTTCAAATGATTTTTAATGGCATAAAATTCGAATAATAATTTTATTGTGGATTAGCGGGATTTAATGTTTTACTGCACGTTGGATAGCCACCGGATGTACTTCTACTGCATTTGAGACCTTCAGCACAGGGACATAGGAACATGTGGGCATTGTTGTATTCAAAGACAGATCCATCCGGGAATGTTAAGTTGGAACTTCCTATATTCGCTGTCGGTCTGCAAATGTCACCTCTCGATCGCAGGGGCTGACATGTCGGGTAAGTATATCGCTGGGTAGCTGAAAGGGCAGGAAATAATTATTCGGTGATAAGAAAAAAATATAGCGCCTCAAGAATACCGCTAGATTGAACAATTTCCTTCGTCTGCATCAGATTAAAAAATCCAGAAATTCTCCCGATGTTTTATATATTTTTAAATTTTAACGTAACTCGTTGCAAGATGCAACTACTCCCTTCAACCAGTTCCAAGTTTCATTGGAATTCTATTAAGGCCCGGATGGACTGTCTGGAAAAGATAATTTACTCCAAAATTGGGACTTCTAATTACTCCGTCAATTAATCGTTTTTTCCGATAATTGTTAGCTAGCGGCCTAATTGTTGATAACTGCTAGAACGCTAGCTAATAATTATTGAAAAAACGATTAATTGCCAAAGTAATTAGGAATCCGAATTTCGGAGTAAATTATCTTTTCTAGATAATCCACCCGAGCCTTAAGGACCGGTTGGATTATCTGGAAAAGATCATTTACTCCGAAATTCGGATTCCTAATTACTTTGGTAATTAATCGTTTTTTTTCAGAAAAGATTATTAGCGTTCTAGCGGTTGTCAACGACTGGGCCGCTAGCTAACTATTGGCCAGCTAATTATTGGAAAAACCGATTAATTGACGGAGTAATTAGAAGTCCCAATTTTGGAGTAAATTATCTTTCCCAGACAATCCATCCGGGCCTTGAAGACTTCTACAGTTACTCATACTTGTACGCAATTTCGCAATATATGAGAGACACTACATTTGAACCATTGTTCGGTGCGATGAAGAAATATTACTAAACTTTCAAAAACTTTTATCCCGTCATTTTTGAAATATACAATATCAAATTTTGCATGAGAAAGAAATATGTAATTCCGATGTTTAAAGATGGATATGAAACACGACGTGCTCAAAGTTCTTGAACATTTGAGAATAGTTTCTGCATCTATCTATCTGACATAATCCAAATTTGGTGTTCCTTACATACTGCGAAATTTTTTGAGAGCAAAATAACTGCGGAAGTACCTGAAAGATGCCAATTATCTCATGGCACTATTTCTATACAAAATTCATTGCATCTTATTATTTGCGGGGAAGTTTATCGTTTCATTTGCTGTGAATCGAATTGAATAAGAATACATTCTTGTTGGAGAAGTATTTGGAAATCCAAGGGAGATAATACATTTTCGGTAAGACATCATTCCGAGAAGAAAGGGCTGCCAAAAGGATTGGAAAAAAGCTCTTGTTTTTCTCTGAAATGTAGTTGTCATTGAAAATGAGTCAGAAAATTAATCGAAAGTTAAAATCGACTGAGAGAGCTTCGATACTGATTCCAGTACCGAAGCAGTGAACTAGGATAGTTACATTTTTGTCGAAACAAGTTTTTCGCCTATACCTCGGAATTGAAGCATCATAGCGATTTTTTTGTATAAACATTTTTCATAAATAACGAGGAGAACTACAAAAAAGGTATCTATAAAAATTTCGCTATCTCCCTTGAATTCCGAGATATCGGCTAAAATTGGCCTCGAAAAAAATTCAGTTTACGGCTCCACAATAGATTTCTCTTTTTGAATGAAAAGCAAAAAAAATACGGAGATTCGTACGCATAACACAGCATTCGTTATTGGAGCAATCGTTCGGACCCCTGCATGTTGCAAAACGTCTGGGTGTCTCGTTCGCAGGTGAAGCCCAACAGCAAGTGATTGCGACGAACAGCAGGATGGCCTTGAAAATCATGATCACACGCATCTGCAAGCAAACACCGAAATTGCTGAATCCATATCGGATTATCCAAATATAATTATGAGATAACCATGTGCCGATCTAAGTGCAAGGGGTGACCCAGTTTCGTTTATTATTTTTTCAACTAATATATTCCTTTCAAGTTTTTTACACTTTAGTGGAACTGATAAATTGTAAAATCGCTTAATCTCGATTCAGCTCAATTATTTTTATTATTTGTGCTTCCGAATGGAAGCATTGTAATTTTTTTAATTTACTTTATCGATTTTTTTGTGTTTTGTCCATCGATTATGGCCGGAAAAGTCGGAAAATGCCGTTTTTTTACGACAACTGAACGAAACATGTGTAAATACTTCAATGATGTCTTAAAAAATTCGGTTCAATGTCTTGTTGAGCGAGTCGGAAGGTGGAAACAGTAGCAATGATACAGCTGTATCGATACATCGGATACATTGGAGAAAATTTGTGCTTGGGAAATATTTAAATTGTGAGCCTGTTTCGGGGTATTTTGCTTTAATTAATTTTAATTAGAGCTTGAAATGATAGTTTCAATGCTATGTTATTGAAATCAGGGAAATTGTTACGGAATATACTAATTTCTTCGCAATGTGCGGAAAAGTCACTTTTTAGAAAAGTGAACTGAAAAGTTACTTTTCGGCACATCGTGATGAAAATGTCATAGCGCAGGTTCGAGTCCCGAACGTGAAAAACTTTTTTATCTTCGGAAAAGGAATTGATAGCCTGTGGAGTTTAATTATTATAAGTTAGCTAGAGGAAAGTGCGGGTAGGGAATTAGGCTGAGGTACTGCGTATGAAGGACTGGTAAAAGACCTATTCAGGTCATACCATCTGGTACCATCTAATTTATTTATTATTATCTAATTTCTATCACCATGACCTACAAATTGGAATCTCCTTGACTATTGAAAAAAATTACTTGCTTCCCGTTTTTAAAATTGAGATAAATTTTTATCCTTGAAATTTTGAAGAAGGATTTTCCAATAATATATCTGTTGAATGGATGAATGAATGATTTATTATTTCCCACTGTATGGCTCTCCGACTTTTACAATTTGCAGTTTTCAGTTATGTATGATCGTTGTATTTTTAATTCAAAATATCAAAAAAGTTATGAGTCGTTTCTACCACCGACTTGTGAAGTATTTTTGTTGAAATTAATTTTTTTTCCGTGAGATTTAAAATGAAAACGTCACTTTTCCCTATCTCCCCTTATATTTATATCAAGACAAGACAAGACAGACATAAACATTATAAAACAACTCGCGACAAAATCTTCCAAAATAATAAATTTTCCGGGAGCAATAAAAATTAAAATTTAGAGTTCCCAACGCATTCGTTCCACCAATATAAAATAAAAAATTATAAATATTATCCGTTCGGTGATATCTCTTTTCAAACACAATAAAAGGAATTAAAACGAAATGCGCGTCTTTTGCGGCATTATTTTTATAAAAATAAAAAAACAATGCAAATAGGACCTTCGCATTCCCACTTGACTTATGACGTATTTTTTTTGGAAATTTTTTATAGTACAATGTTAGTGAGACTCACTTATTGTTTTCAGGACGAACGTAAAAAAATCTGCTGTGCAATTCTGAGTGATGATCGATGTCGATGAGGAAATATCCGACAAACTTCTGATGATCTACAAGTACTACTTCTGGTTTTATAATGATCGCCCCCATCTTGTGCAGTAACTGAGTATTTGAAGAAGAGGGGTGAACATGTGCACAGATGGAATCATCAGTAAGTAAAAATATTGACAATATATTTCGGAATTCCCGTGCATTTTCCCCAGGATTAGTCGCTGCATGATTGCGTGATTCTTATCAAGCTCGTAAATTCCATGATGGGATCCATCCAAATGAGACTAATTGAAGAGTAATTATTAAAAAATTGTCGACACTCTTATGATCATAACAACCTTCAAGTAGCTTTGAACTTTTTTTTATTACAACAATTACCATTATTTATTCTTATATATAATAAAACAACAATAGACAACATAATCCCTCGATGATACGCCCATTTCACGGTTTCGTTGAATATCGATTAATCGCTAAACCTATTGATTCTAGAGGAAAATAGCAAATGACCTTTTTCGTCGGGAATTCAATCATCTTCAAAAAACGTCTTTTGATGTTTTCACCTGGAATTGATAGTTTTAGAAATAAATCGTTAATTGAATGTTAGATTTTAATGGTCGCACTTTACGATTTCATTACTGAATTAACTTTCGAGTTTTTTCTTAATAAAAAAAAATTAAAAATCTATGTTCGAACACAAAGGCCTTGCTCTCGGACGCAGTTGAGTTTTGGTTCACATGGACAATGAGCGAAGTAAATAGAACCACCAGTTTCTGTCGGCTGTTGGTCTGGAGAACATGATTGACCTTCTGGTGTCCGGGGTCGGCATGTTGCTACTGTATTTCTGTATGGCGCTGGAAAATTACAAACAAGGGAATATTACTTATGCTGTCATAAATTATTTGATTTCCCAGTAAAAATTGCATTGAAATTCTCAACGATGTACGTTTTCATCACCCGTGCAGTTTTTCTGATGCCAAGTTAATAATTGAGGATGTTCTGCCTCTTTTAGCCAAAATTACCGGTTTTTTTAGTTTTCTTACAAATCGTTAGATTGCATTGACCCGGAAAAATATACCGTACTCGGATTTTATGATTACTTTATGACTCCGAGAATATCATAATCGTGCAGTAATTTCTCTGCGCTTTTAATAAACGTTAATCGTAAAACTTTAGAAAAAAAATGCAGGAAGATTATTGCATGCTCATGAAACTCTATGAGGTATAAAATAATTACAAAATTCAAAACCGGTATATTTTTTTGGGTGGATCCGATTAACAATTTGTCTGAAACCTCAGAAAATTGATCATTTTGGCCAATAGGAGGCAAAACATCCATAAAGTTATTGCCGATTAGATATCCCCTCATTTTTCATGTTTGTTGCGAATTTCTGTGAAGCTGTGGGATCAGATTGATGTGAGAAAATATACCGTTTTTAGATTTTATCATTATTCAACTCGTGATAACTTGAAAAATGAGAATATATCGGCAATAATTGCCTAATACCACTTGCGACATATACTGTTTTTTTTTAAATAATGAATAATCACATCTGAATCAATTCAATCAATTCATTAAATCATTCTTAAATATTTCCATTCATGGTAAAGAGAAAGTCCGGATTAGTTTTTCATAGTGAATGATTCTCGATATTTCAAGAACATTCGGATTTTTAAAGCTCATAATTAGAAATGAATATTACATTTGGTTAAATTTTAAAGTGTAATGTTGGAAAGGTCGTGGATTTCCACAGACATTTTCAAGACCAACGAAATTCACGAATTATCATTCAGCCATTGTATCCAGTAGAATCGAGAATAAAATTGACAGATTTTTCTATCCAAATCCAGGAAAATTATTGATTTGAATTTTCTATTATGCGTGTGAAGAAATGCCTACTACCTTGTCATATATTTCGATAGACTTAATTCTGTGGACATGTCGGTTAGAAGTTGAGAAAAATACCTTGCCAAAACTTGGGAAATCGATAAGGAAATTTACTAGTTTTCCATTTCATGCTGCCGAAGTTGATTTTCGAATTTTCCCACGTGTGAAAATAAAAAATTTGCGGAAAAACGGAAGAGTTATAAATAATGTAAAATTCTCACATGCAGTACAACACTCATGACTCTGACAGTCTTCTTGCCCCTTACACTCCTTGACGGGAGTGGGTGTTGTCTCATCACCAGAAGGTAAAGCCAAACAGCATCCCACAAGAGCAGACACAAGCAGGATTTTCCTCAAAGTCATCATGATAACTGAAAACAACAGACGAATCACATTGTCTTCCCTCTTACATAATTGACACTTACGAGGATTACGATTTACGTGATTTCTCCAATAAAGATAAATGAAAATGAAAATATTCGCTGAGATGCAGTTGAGTTTCGGATACCTGCCAAGAAGTTTCACTTCCAGATGCAAAATCTTGGAGATTTCTGATCACCAATCTCCACTGCTCCTCGTTTTATAGGATAATCCAGGGATGAGTCATGCTGACAATATCTTGAATTATGGTATTACGTAAAATGATATTTTAATTTCAGGGTTGAGACCACTTGACTATTGCGTGTTTGTTCTATTCTCACAGCAGCATGTTTATCACAAATTATCACACAGCTTTTCCATTATGAATAAAAGGTCAGTGTCACTGGGGCAGATATAAATCAATACAAATTCGTTTATGCACATTCTTCCGATGTCCTTCTGATTTTATAATAACAGAACAAACCGATTTTTTAAAATAAAACTAGGGTAATATCAAAGATTAATTGGAAACAACTCCTTAATATTTATTTATCAGTATCAGGTCTGAGTTTTTTTTAATTTGAATTCACCGTTCCTTCCTCGATTTTATTGATTAACAACACGGAGGGGAATGATATCGATACATACATCAATCATTTTTCGAATTAAAATGTCAGTCAAAATTCCGATTCAATTTCAATCAGAAATATTTACAAGCAGAAAGTGTATTTTGTAATTAAGGATGCTCAAGTACTTTAACAATATTTTTTCCGGAAAATGAGTTTTTATTTTCGAATAGACCAAAAGCTACGCTTTACGCAGGAACAATATCGTAATTTTTAATAAATATGTTTTGGAGTTTTTCATTTTCAAAATTGAAATTCGACATATGATGTCTATAAGTCTATATGTTTATATAATTTCTCGTGCAGATAACCAATGTATGATTTTATCCATTACACTTTTTTTTGACATTCAAAAACATAAGTTTGTGGACAAATAATTGAAAAAAATCGAATTGAAAAGCTCCTGATTCATACATTTCGCTCAAGCTACTAAAAAGAACGAATGAACGAGGTGATATGAGGTAAATAGACAGTCTTGCCCTATGTTTACTCAGGGCTAGATCAACAAAAGTCGAGTGGAGAATTAAATAATAGTATATTTCGTAACAAGTGCGGAAAAGTGATTTTTGGCGTGTGTGAGGTTTATAGCGCGTGCCGAAGGCGAGTGGTAAAAGCCCACATGCCAAAAGCAACTTTCTGCACGAGTTGTGAACAATATTTTCATGCCCCGGCGGGAGTAAAAAACGCGATCGAACCGATCTATCTCTTGAGACGTAAAGTAGCATATGCACCACGATCGAAAAGTATTTTCTCCCGGGGGGTGCATAATATACATAATATACTTCGCAGTGTGCGGGAAAGTCACTTTATCCGCACAGTGTGTTGAAAAATATTTTTCAAAAATGATAAAGACATTTTAAAGAAGATAAACTCGGGAAACTATTGTTTTGCTTTTTTTATTTATGGATGAAAGATTTTCTCGATGAATTTGTATGAACAATTAAATAGCATAATAAATAAATATATTTTAAATAAATAGATTTATATTTAATATCTTCTCATCTGGAAAACGATTAATGTTTAACGCAGATTCCCGTTTCCCAATCACAGGTCAAATGCGATGCGCAGGGACAGATGATCCGGTAGACATGGTTGACCTTTTCACTGCCATCGGGATGAGCAGGGGTTAAATGATTTAACCCCGATTGTGGGACACACGTTTCTCCCAAGTTTCTTATACGATAACACTGTGGTTTGCTAGATCGCAAGGGATCTGCAAAGAAGGAAAAAAATCATGAATTAGCTGAAGTCTTCCTAATACATAAATAGAAAGACACATATATTAGTGATAGCGCTCTAGTGCTTCAAATATATGATTAATGTTTAGTATTGAACACTAATTTATTATTTAATGTACTGCTTGTATTAAGCTTTGTGTCGCTTCCTCCTAGACTAGCTGTGCGGCGAGGTCACGGGGGAAGCCCTCACTCGGAAGGAACTTGGTGAAGGATTGGGAAGAATTCCTTTCTGAATTAACCACTCGCGTAATTAACTGATAAGATAATTATCTATTCTCGAAAATAGTCAAAGATAGACAATATTGGTTTATTACTGGGTCGGTATACGCGGATTTACTCGGTAGTTCAACTTGGAAGTTTGACTCTTGGTTGGCTTAAGGCCTAGAGTTCAGGAGTCAGCTCTCGATTGAACTCTTATGTCTCCAGAGTCCTCAGGACTTAGTCGGAGCTGTCTCCACTGATGCCAAGTCAATCAAGCAGCTCATCATATCTAGAACTAGTCTTCTATCTGACCGTGGGACTGCTCATGCCATGTCTGGATGACAAGAAAGAGAAATCATCTTTCGCGTTCTCATCAGCTGACTAGACTTTAGATCCAACTTTTTCAAAATGGGAACTTTTGGTATCTTTTTTTTTTAATTTAGTTTTGAATTAATTTTTTCGGAGAAAAATACAAAAAAAAAGCTTAGATAATAAACTCTACGAAATTTTCCCCTTTTTCGAGAGAAACCGTTATTATTACTTGTTATTAATTATTATTTACGTTATTATTACTCGTTATTAATTACCGTTATTAACACTCAAGGTTTCAAAACCTATTTTCACATATTTTTTAGAAATTTTCTAAACTCAAATTAACTACAAGTTTGTAAAATATTTAAACGCCAGAGAAGAAACTAAGAAATAATTTGAAACATTTTTTTTTGAATCCTTGAATGCTAACTGTAACAAACATTAATCTTGCTCATTATAATCGCAGATTGATTGATTTTCTAGTTTTTTCCGGAAAATTAATTCAGGTCAAGTTTTGAAAGTGTTATGGCTATTTGAAATTTGAAAAGCCATTTCTTTGTAATTCATAACTTTTTTGGGTGGGAAAAAACAAGTTGAAAAAGTTCTGAGAAACGTTCATCATGGGGTAAAAAAAGATGAATAACTTTTGACCAGATGGAAAGGCGTCGGGTTCAAAAGTGATCGATTTGGCATGGAATACCCCACATAAAAATTACGGAACACTCAAAAAAAAATCTATATCGCTATTTTTCTACGGAAATTTTACCGAAAGGACACGTCATTGATATTCAGTATTTCTCCCTGTTCAGATGCAGGATAATGAAGATAATGAAGACTCACGCATAGCACAGCACTCGTTTTCCGGGCAACTATTCGTACTGGAGCAGAACCCTCTAGGAAGCCATAAATCCTCATGTATTGCACCAGCCAATGCAGAATAACATCCAACAACAGCGACCAAAAGCAAGACTTTTCTTAATCCCATGACGATCTTCAACTGTAACCAAGAAAGAACACTAAAAAAAAAATTACCAAGTAAAAAAAATTGTTTTTAAAGTAACTAACGAAATTACTGAACAGTCGCAATAATTTATTAGAATAAAAGTGGAAACAATTATCTTTCAACGAATGAGAGATTTACAGGTCAAGCTGAAGGGATCGTCTGTACTCATGATCGTTGGAAATTAAATTTATTCTCGATTACTCTATACTATTTCATGTCAAGTGGTGCAGAAGTTGTTCGATAAATTTGACGTATTGCACGATGCCACATAAACACAAATGTGATTCCGAGTGCTACAGATTGAATTGAATAAATTTATTCTATAACGATTTAGGTCCTGGTACTCCAATGTACTATTTTGTTTCGAATTTTCTAACTATGTCATTAAGAGTATATTTATTCATTTGAACTACCTATTTGTTAAGAAACGGTAAATTGGCGTGAATTTAATGCAAACTTTATACAAATCTTCCGGTACAATCACTGCAAGAACTGGAAAAGCTACCGAAATTTTTTCGTCACAACAAATTCACTAACAAATTGCAAATTTGATTCGAACTTGATTTAAATTTGAGGAAAACATATTCAGAAATCATTGGAGGGATTTCTCGTGTTTTTTAAATTTAAATTACTGTTATATCTTGGAAAAAACTTGTTCTTCGTGAAGACGCTGTCCTTGTCATCATCATGATAATTGCGATTTAACGATACGGAAAATCGACTGTTTGTGTTTTTGATCGGCAAATGAATAAATTATTCAAATTCTAGGGACTATTTTGTGAATGAGACTTACGTAATCCAATGAAAATATGCCAACAGGATTTATTGTAATCTTCGATGTCGATCTTCCGAACTCCGTTTGACTTCTGACAATCGGCAGGTTCTTCGCCGTTTTTATAATTACGCGCCATTGAATCGGGCGCTGACTGTGTTCACCTCCTTAACCTTAATCTATCATAAAAACAGCTGTGCTAACGATTGAAACATCCGGGTTTTTGCACGTATACCTCTAGGATATTAAGAAATGTCTCGGGAATTAATAAATCACATGCAACGCGTGTCCAAACTCCTTCAACCAATTAAGACCATCCCGAAGGATGGAGCGGTCAAGGGTGTCAATGCCTCAAAGAGCTACCAGGTAGGTTTCTAGTTTTGGAATACATCCAAGAAATTGGCACCCTCTTGATAATATTTTTAAAAGAGAACGAGTCCTGATAACCGATTTAATAGAACGATTTTTTTAACTTTTCTCAACCTGCCCCGTTCCAAACTAAATATCTTATTTCAAAGTCCGAAAGAAAAACTTCAAAACAAAAGAAAAATAATTGAAATCAACTCTGCCGATTTCGAGTTATTATTCATTAAGTAAACGTAATTTTAAAGACCTTCCAATTTATTATATATTTTTAACGACATTCATTGCAAGTTCATTCAAGATTGAAAAATGAAATTTCTCTGAGTACAGGTTGGGAATGTAGCGATAGTTTTAACGAGATTGCCCTCCTATTTCCGGTAAGTCCTGCAGTCATTTGAATATTTAATAATTGATTTTAGTTGATGATCGACATGGGCATTATCCGACAGTCTCTTCCTGGTATGTACACACTGCTACCATTGGGTAATCGGGCACTTGACAAGCTCAAACGAATCGTTAATACTGCAATGGAGAGCATTGGAGCTCAAAAAATCGTTCTGCCGAATTTAACTGACTCTCGATTATGGAAGAAGACTGGTCGCTTGAATGAAATGGGTGACGAGTTGTTTCTCGTAAAAGACAGGCACAAGCAGCGTTATGTATTAAGCCCTGTAAGTAATCACGTGTTTCATCCTCTTTCTGTTTCATTAACCAAGGTAAATAGACCGGTGTAGCAAGTAAAAAAAAACGTATCATATTTTTGAATTAAAAGTTCCTTCAATTTCTGTACGACGATGTCCACGAGTTGTCGTTGATATAATCTGTGAAAATTCATTGATTTTTTAAATATCCCTGTCCCAGATGATAATTTAAACAATGAAATTTGTTCCTCTCCTCACTACTCAATTGATTATAGATCATCGATTTTTTTATTAAACTGATCAGACGCATGCTTCACGTGTAACAGTTACTTCGCACGTAATTCAATTTAGTTTTCAATTTAGTCTTCAATTTCGTTTGACGTCGATAAAAAAATTAATTTCAGATATCTGTTGTATAAGTCGTGTTTCCTTTTTGCTATTTCAAACTACATATTCGACGAGCTGGTTTAGGAAAATATATGAGTGTTTGCGATGACAGCCAAACTTATGAATTTTATTTAAATAGAATGACTATTTGTGAAAACGAAACACGTGAAATTCGATACACGATCGTTGATACACTGTCATTAACACCTGATCAAATCTATGGAGTTGAAAATATCCGACGGTTCTCTACACAACTCATTGAGACCTTGAAACTACTGTGTGGTGAAAAATAAAGAAATACTCTAATAACTCTATAAATAACGCGACTAAATCAGATACAACTGATTTCATTTTAAATGACAAGAAATGTTCGGTAAACTGGTATACCAATTTTTCTATTGAATTTGTTTTTTTGAAAGTTGGAATTCCGATAAATCTCGCAAATCCGAATCCATTCATTATGCAAATTTGATTCAGTAGACAGTAGAGAGTTTAACACATTGATTTAGTCGATAGATAAGATTTTGAGGACTATCTCTAGATTTAAAAGAGACCATTGTCTGCATAGCATTTTTGTTAAAACTCTTTTTGGCGAAGAACTGAGGTTTTCGGATGGCGGCGGGAATTGTGTGAGGTGATGTTCTGATGGGGATGTAATGGGGATGTAATGAAAGAACGTGAGGAAATTTGGCATCAAGGGTTGCCGATTTACTAAATGTCTCTGAGAGAAGATTAAGAATGTAATTGATGCGAAGTTTTTTGATGGTACGATCATTTTCATGTATTTTCTCTACAGTTTTGTGATTCTTTCTAAAAGTTTAAGAAAAACACGAAAAAATATTCGCACCACCTCGAAACTTCGTAAGTAATGACGAAACGCAAAAACGTTATATTTATTCGCGTCAATCCCATAATAAGTTTGCGAAAAAACTGAAAAAACGTTAATTTTGGGTACATATGGGTGCAGAACATTCTTAAATTACAATATTTACACTAATTAGATAATTTCCTGATATTTGTTGAATGTCTGTTTGTCTGATCGACCCATTAATGTACTGGGCGGATGTGCCAGATAATTAACTGATATTAGCTGATCAAAAAATTGTGAATTCAACCGAATAGCTGACCTGGGTGATTGACGCGTCAGTTTGACTATTAACTACGTGCCTCTTCACTAGGGCGTTTGAACGACTACTATTAACGATAAGATACTATCATTCCCATTGGATACCCGGCACAATAATACTCTAATTATTTTCTTTTATTTGAATGCCGATTACCGTTGACTCCGGAGTTTTAGATTCTTACTGAGGACTTTCGATTTGTCGCGGCGATCAAAACCTTGAAACGCCTAGTTGCATTTCCAGTGGACTCTCAGCTCTCAATCCACTCTGCAAAAGATGTCTTGTGACAAAATTTCACAATCTCTCTTAAATTCAGAGATATGCCTCAAAAACTTCAATAAAATGGAATCGGAATAACGTAATACGAGTTGCAAACCTAAACACTTGTTCAAGTGAATGAAAATTAGAAAAAAATGCTTGCTCGATGCTTTATTAACTTGAATTAAAAAAATATTTGATTGTTCAAGAGTTTATCATGGACAATTGAGTGAAAAATCGTCATCGAAGAAAGAACAAAAAAGAGACCTTGGAGATACTGTGAAATTCGATCGTTCCAGACCTACGAGGAGTCAATAACGAGTCTAGTCGCCGACGTGAAGCCTCAGAAGAGTCACTTGCCTCTGTTGTTGTACCAAATATCGAACAAATGGAGGGACGAGATGAAGCCCAGACTGGGATTATTCAGGGGACGAGAATTCGTCATGAAAGATCTTTACTCCTTCGACGCCTCTGCAAAATCCGCAGGGAGGACTTATGAGGATGTCGCCCGAGCCTATAGGGGAATTCTCGATCACATCGGTGTGCCCTATTCCATCGTGCAAGGGGACACTGGAATCATGGGAGGAATCATCTCCCACGAGTATCATTATCTCGCTGATATTGGAGAGGACACCGTTGTATCGTGTAATGCCTGCAATTTCCAGGTGAATTCTGTAATTTTCCAGGGAGAGACGTGTAAAAATTGCGGAGGAGAAGTATCCAAAAAATCTGCTATCGAGGTAATTTTTTTTTACCACCTAATAGAAATTAATCTTTGCATTTTTTTTTATCACTAACTACCAATTAGACGTACCTTGTGCGTTTATAATCATCATATGGGGACTCATGCTAAAAAAATATACTCGATAAATAAAATTTATAGCAATGCATTTAATATGGTTAATGAAAGTAAATAACTAATACATTCACTTTAGTTGATAAAATTAAATTTTTTAATATATATATATATATACTCAAATTTAGAAATATTTTACATAATATATACGTGTCTCCATTCAATTAATTTCAATATCTCCCTTTATTTTGGCAACCTTTTAGAATTGTTCACCTTATTTTATTATTATTATTATTTTTTCTTTTATTATTTTGTTTCCCCTGGCAGAAGATTGAATATTTTTTTTTAGATCGGCCACACTTTTCTGTTGGGCACAAAATACTCAGAAGTGCTGCAAGCAACTGTGCACACCCAGGGGTCAGAAATTCCTCTGGTGATGGGTTGCTATGGTCTGGGCCTGACTAGACTACTGGCAGCATCTCTGGAGATATTGTCCACGAATGAAGACCTTAGGTGGCCAAAAGCCCTGGCTCCCTACACCGTCTGCATCATTCCACCCAAGGAGAACAGTAAGGAGTCCCCTGCAGCTCACTTTGCCTATGAAATTGCAGAGAACTTGATGGAGAGGAATATCGATGTGATTTTTGATGACAGAACGCATCTGACTATTGGCAGGAGAATGCTTGATGCCAGAAGAACTGGCTATCCTTACGTTGTAGTCGTCGGGAGGTCTGCCGTGCAGGAAACCCCTTTGTTTGAGTTTCATGATGTCAATGAAGGAGAGAGAGAAGACGTTAGTTTAGATCGATTGTACAATTTCTTTGAGAATTCAGCATCTGGCAGAACAACACGATCACAAATTGCTGTTTAAAATCAGGAATTAAGATATCATGTTTTTTTATTGGATTGAAAAATCTTTAGAGAATTAAAAAAATTTCATAATATGAAAATATAAGGATAGAGGATAAATTAATGACTATTGCTTTGTTATTGAAAAATACGTCAATGTTTATTTTCCTACTAATGTCTTTTTTTTTTACTTTTTGCTTTCGAATGGAGGAAAGAAGCATTGTCATAGTTGAAATTGAAGTTTTGTATTTTTTGAGTTATGTCGATCGATTGTACCTCAAAAAAATTAGAAAATCCAATTGTTATTTGGGGAATTTATCTTTCAAATCTCATCTCCCATTGGGCCTTAATGCATCAGTGGAATGGACTGCTTTTTTTTCTCATATGTAAATACTGTCAAGTCCTGGCCGCCGATCTAAATTAAAATTCCATTCATTTATCAGTTTAGTTAATTTCCAAGTTGCTTCAAAAATTATTTCTTCCATAATAACTGAAGGAAAAATATTATGAAATACTTCGATGACGTATCGATGTATAGGAAAGATTGGGGCCCTTCGCCGAATATCCGACTTCAGTTGAATTTGATCAGATCTTGAAATGATAGATTCAATCTTATACGGATGAAATTAATTACCATAGCCATGTTTATTGATATAATTGTTATTACGGCTTTCTTTATTTATTCCACATTCATACGATTAGGTGAAAAGCAAATATTTGAATACAATTGTCGATAAGATTTCATCGAAATTTCCAAATGAAAGCGTAATTACTCACTTTTCTCAATTGAAATAAGAGTCGTAGAAAGAAAAAATATGAATATGATTTTGTTATTGCAAAAAAATGGGTTTTTACAGTTTCCATAAAAATTAAACATTGATTTTTCCATTATCATACTGACCATCCCTCAATTTTTCTCATTTCCTCTTGATAAAATCCGGTAATGAGAACAAAAACTATTAATCTTCTACCATTATTTTAAACATAAAAAGATGACTTAGAAAGTTGCTTAAAATATTGCAAAATTAATGATTCCCTTATCATATTGTATTTCATAAAATGGAAATAGCGAAATAGTTATTTTCCTTATTCGTATAGTGCAATAAAAAGGAAAACGAGAAAATACATTAGTTCAATATAATAAAAAACATTGATCTTGCAATGATGTTTTTTACTAACCACTGAGACTGATTGATGTGAAAATGATTCTAAATTAACAAATCACGTCTGAACTTTGACTTTCACTCTGTGATATGCATTGCTGAGCAATCCTCGGAGATTCCAAATATTATTAAAGCTCTCTGGCTGGACATTGTAAGAGGAGTCAACAGCTTTAGCCCATATCTCCACCTCAGAGGCATTGGGATCCACTGGAATGTCTCCACTCCAGATACTCCATGCCCAATGCCGTCCCTCCTTCGCCTGTGGATCGTGCTGAATGTGCTCCGCCACGTGCCAAGTCTTCCCTTCATCTGCTGTGAGGTCGACACGAATTATCTTATTTCCTCCACCTGACCAAGCATATCCTGAAATTGCAGAACAAATATGCGCTGCTTAAATATTGTGATGTAATCACACACTGTGATACACCTGAGTGAAGAGATCACTTCGATAAATTTAATACCTCTTCCAGATAACTCTTGCAAGACTAAAATAAACACACTTGCAATTGAGTTTACATTACGAAATCGCGCAATAAAGTCTTAATAAAACAAATAGTTTGTTCTTAAACACAGATTTTTGTCATACATCTCTCTCGTTAATTTATTCTCAAATTGAAATTAGTGTTGATTTAGCAGAAAACGTATTGATTAAATGGTGAAATATGAAAAGACGTCGTTCATAGCTGATTGTATTTCTTATAAGAAAAAACATCTCAATATTTCCTCCTACAATCAATTCCTTTCGATTTCAGGCATGTACGCATCTATCGAACGTAAACTTGGCTTTCAATTTCATCTTTTTAGCGACAAATATTTTCACATCTGGAAGTTTAATTTTATCGCGTAAAACACTCCAATAATTATAAAAAAAAAGTAATCAAAAATATTCAGTTGATATCAGTAGCATGATTGACAGCCCATTTTGATTATATGTTGTTAGTGTAACGTTTAGGGTGTAGGTTTAACCCGTGGATTAAACTTATGTAAAGTTTTTCTTTTTTGAAGAGAATAAAAAAGAACTAAAAGTTCAATTCAAAGTCTTATTATTGTCTGTTTCTGACTTGACCGATAACTTGTTTATCATTTTTTTATAATCATTGTAGTGCAACTCAATTTGAAACCTAAATTTAGAAATATTTTACACTAACAAGATAAAGTTCGAAAAAACGAAAATTATCTCATTGAACCACATTCCGCCTGCAAAAGGAAATTTCAGCTCGCTGATTACCTTTGACGTTGAGTTTTCCATTTTTCAGTCGAACAGTTTCCCCAGGTGAAATATTGCAGATAGCAGAAGTCACAGGCATATCCTGGATGGCAGGGGCTTTTGAAAAATCAACAGTGTCCCAGTCAGTGCTGGGAGAAAAGCTCTTGTAATCCCCCCGTTGGAATTGGGAGGGACTCTCCTCCTTTGAAATGATGATTCTCGCCAACCACTTTACATTTCTAACACCAACAACTCCGGGAACTATCACTCGGACAGGGAAACCGTGGTCTCGAGGGAGGGGTTCGCCATTCATTTCATACGCAAGGATTACGTCTGCCTTGGGGTCAAGAGCCCTCCTGATCGGGATGCTGGCCCCGAAGGGCACTCCAGAAGGGTCCAAGTCTAGGCCCTCGAACTGCACGTGGGCCCAGTCGTCCTCGTTGATCCCCAGGTCTGACAAAACATCGGAGAGACGAGCCCCCGACCATGAGGCGTTCCCAACTGCCCCCACGTTCCAACTCAGTCCTCGTAATGGTTTTACCTAGAATTTTCATTTTTCATTTGACTTTCCCTTTAAAAATAAAACTTACACCGTTCCCCGTATGAAAAGAATTTATTGACAAGTCTTGCTTTTTCTCTAAGAAATTTTATTCTCTATTAAAATTCTGCGAAAAATCTGTATGAATTTTTTGCTCCAATGCCAAAAAAACAATTTAATTAATTTTTGGTTGCATTACTAAAAATCATCTGTGAAATTCAATTTTTCTGCATAATAATCTCTTAACTACATGACATGTTCGAGATTTATTTAGTGTGTAAGTTTTCTGAATTTTGTATTAAAAAAAATGATAGAATAAATACTCACAGCATTCATTTCAGATCTTCTATTACCCCCACACATAATGGCAGTTGTCACTGTGTATTTTGGATACTTTTTTATTGATTCGAGATTCAAAACTTTTTTCGTGTCCTCTTCAATCGCGATTTCAAGATCATAGTCGTTCGGATCTACTCTTGGAACTGGCAGATGATTTCTCACGTAGAAGAGGTCTCTGCGAAGGATCAATGTGGCCATCAATAATTTGAATTAATTCATTCGATCACTGAAAAGCATGAGAGTAGAAGCTGTACATTAATTTACATTATGTAGGGCGGATTGGTGCAAAATGGACATTCTCCAAATTCATTTGAATATTCATTAATTTCCTAATTGAAAATTTGAAATTGTGGCCGCTCAGTTTTCATTTATCCAAGCACGATCTATATAGCAACGTCTATGTCCTATAGTATTCTA
Source organism: Fopius arisanus (assembly GCF_000806365.1). Lineage (NCBI taxonomy): Eukaryota > Metazoa > Arthropoda > Insecta > Hymenoptera > Braconidae > Fopius > Fopius arisanus. The sequence goes on along the minus strand of NW_011887769.1, from coordinate 873,520 downwards.
TTATTCATATCAGCATTTAATTTAATGCTGCGATTTTTTTTCATGATTCAAATAAAAAAAATTATGCAAAGGACAAAATTGAGAAATCGGGAAAAGAGCGAAAAATTTGACGGCGTCTGTTTTACCCTGCCCGTTTTCCACCGATCTCAACTGTCACAGGAATATTCTATCAAATGGAGTTGACATTTTTAGAATAAGCTAAAGGAGAAATTATGATATTAATTGTTCTGCTGGAAAAATAATTAGTTTTTAGTTTCAGAAGTGTATTTTTTAAAAATATAACCCACAATGGCGTGAGGAAGCTCTCAACCATCATTGAAGCTGGTGGCTCGGCGCAGAAGGGCTTAAGTCCGTTGACCTTGAGAGCCTTATGCCTTTTGGGTTCGTCCCCGTAAGGATCGTACACCTCCTCCTTGGATTGTTCCTCGCCAGTTGTATCGACGTTACCAATTCTCATGGACTCCAACAGACGATGAATCTCCGGGATGTTATGATTAGCGAAGATCAGCCAGAATGGTTCGATCGAGCCTCCAGCTGCCATCATGATCTTTCCTGATCCTCCAGGATGCTGAGAAACAAATCTTGTGATGTCGTACACCCCATCCTTGTAGTAAACCCAGATCCCGTCCTTCTCATTATCATGTTTCCCTATCTCCTCGATAGTGTAGTTCTTCAATCCATCTTTGTGCACTCCAGGAATATTTTCCAACGCGTACACTTGGCTTTTTCCTGATCTGAAATAGTAGTAAACCCCCAGAGATCCTCCAGCAATCAAAAAAGCTCCACAGTATCTCAAAAATTTTGGAACATTTGTTTTAGAATTCTCTGATTTCTGTCGTTCTCTGTTCCACCACCGGTTATGCGTGGGATCACTCGTAATTGTCCTGAGAAATTTTTGGGCTCTGAAAACACAAATAGATTAATCAATTTAGTATCAAGGCGATAAAACCATCTAGTTTGTTTTCACTTTTCCTCTGTTTTCAATGAATATCACATAATTTAGGACTCGTATGGAAATTTTTATCATGATCATTTTTGTAGAGATAACTCAAAGTGATGAAAAAGGTTGAATGTTATTGAAATGATGAAATCGAATATTTTCTCTGTCAGGTCATCAATAATATTATGGATTCTCGAGGCATAATAAATCGATAATTAAGGACCCAGTAATGCTTTCCATCTGCAAATTATTATACTCCTCTCATCCATCAAAAGGCTATTGACCCTCGCCACAAGGTATTACAGAAGTTAAAATACAAAACATATTTCTACCAATAAAATTTAATTCATTCCACAAACTAATTTGAAAGAAAAATTTAAAAGCAGATTTTATGGAGAGGTTCTGATATGCATTTAAGGCCCGAATGAACTGTCCGAAAAAGATAACTTACTCCAAAATTGGGACTTCCAATTACTCCGTCAATTAATCGTTTTTTCCGATAATTGTTAGCTAGCGGCTTAGTTGTTGACAACCGCTAGAACACTAGCTAACAATTATTGAAAAAAACGATTAGTTGCCAAAGTAATTAGGAATCCGAATTTCGGAGTAAATTATCTTTTCTAGATAGTCCACCCGAGCCTTAATTAATAAATTTGATTATATAGTCTCAAAACTATGTTTATTTGTAAGAAATGATGACTCTCCTCAGTATAAACTTCTCCAGTTGAATTTATAAATTCGATAGATAGATGGATATTTCTTGATGATACGTGTCAGTTATGCATCCAATTTATAAATGACTTACCTAAAATATTTACACCTGTCTTGAGCTATCCTGGAGATTCTGAGCACCGAGAGCATTATATTGTTTGCCCCAGCTATGCTGTGAGCATATAACCACACCAATCAGAAGAAGAATCCACGAGAACAACAAATCACCAGTTTACCACCTGTACGTTCCAAACTCAGCAACAAAGCTCCACTTTGAAAAATGGAGGGAGTACCATGAATTATTGAACACGACCAATGGCTGATGCTGTCAGAGCACCACTGGTCCCCAAAAATTACGTACGTTTTACGTTTCATTATTCTTATCATCATTATCATAGTCTGTCGTAATCCACATACCAACCACAAGTGTGACAAGTGTGATCTAGTGATTTATGTATAAGAGTACATATTCCATTATATTGGGCATCAATGGCGGTGTGTCATTCTTGTTTTGAGAAAATCGAGGATTATTCCGGTCAACAACCGAGCATAGTGACTTCATGACACGTCAAAAATAGATTATAGCACCGCATTTATAGATACGAGTGTTGATTAAACGTGCACGACCTGGATTATTCAGTAATTTAACTGAACTAGGGATTTTTATAAGGTGAGCTTAATTAATTGCGTTAATAAGTGCAATCAGAATATTCTAACCTAGGAAGTCATTTAGTTAATATTCTTAAGAATCTCATGCATAATCTATTGTGATTTATGCATTTTTCGCGAGTCATTCGAATCTGTATGAGTCCAGAGTTCTTACTGAGTCTTTATAATTACAGGATGAATTCGTCGAGCGAGGTTTGAAGATGATTAATTAGAAGGTGAGGTAAAATGGATTCTAGACTGTTTTTATCAATTATGGTGCCTTATGAGGGAGCCAACCAGAGATTTTTCATTGTTTAGATATCCTACAAGAAAGGGCTTTACATAGTTTGTTCTAAAATCAAGTTTTGCATATCAATTGATCTCCAACAAAACTGGAAAATTGCAATCGTTTTACTTTACCACTTCTCCACTGAAATTATTGTTGAGTTACGAATATTAAAAAATGTCTGAACTGATTGCTCCCGATTGGAAGTTTTGCAATTGATTTTTTTTTTTCGATTTTCTATTTTTGCGGGAAAAAAGATTCAGGGAAATGTGGGTGTGTACGGGTTTTCCCATTTTCAAAAAAAAAGTTGAAGCTAAAAATCGGAAATTTCGTGGAGTAATAGCCATTATGTGGGTGCTCCTCTGGCCGAAATTTAAGATTGATCGGTCAAGAATGTTTCGAGATACACCGATTTCTCTAAAAATCGTTTTTTTAAGAGTATCTCAAAAACTACTTGTTTTATATTTAATATTCTTTGAAAAAACTCCAACGTGTGTTAAACATTTTTTAAAAGTCAAATGTTTGGGATTTCACTGGACTTGAAGATCGTGGAAATCATCAAGTGATAAATGCTGGTCACAACTTCCTTCATATTATCTTTAATAATTTTTCAGATAGAGATGGTGATTAACAGCTGAGGATTCTAAGATAGTTGAGAAATAATGGCAATGAGGAAGCGAAGTGGGTCCGGCTCCAAACGCCAACACAAAGGCAAATTGGTGCCTATCTACGAAAGTCTCTTTGGTGGAGAGGACCTCACACAGTCTCACCCTAATTTCTGGAATGAATTGTTCCTCATCAAACCAATGGTAACGAAGATAAATTGTTAAATTACTTCTATTTCTTCTTGTCCTTGGAGGTTTTGATTTTCGAGACTTTTTGGCGAATTTTCTGGGTATCAGGACTGGGTTTTTTCTCGGGCTTCTCCTCATATTTTATTTTGTGGGGGATAAATTTGTTTTTGAGGAGGAACCAAGCCTCACTCGTCTGGATCCGATATTTTATGCAGTTCAGTTGGAAGAGGCAGACTCGACCGTAGTATTTCGTCATCTCCCAGGAGGGGATTGACTGAAAATCGAGGATGAGGGGATTAGAAGAGGTTGTAAAAGATAAGAGAGTGTTACCTGAATAATTTTGCACATAATCTTGCCAAACGACATGATACATCCTAACCCTTCGGCACTTATGTCATAAGATAACCAAGATTTTAATAGTTCTTCACATGTCAATTGTTATGTAGAAATGCAGTTATTATTTTGATTGAAACTTCAAATATTTTTCGAACTAAAAAATCTCATTTGATTATTAATGAATCGTAAGCATTTTCCTCGGAAAATACAATTCTTTTTTCTTACAATTCCCAGAGCTACTCCAGCTAATCCATTTATTTCTCAATTGTAAATATAAAAAAGAAACTTCATGTGTCGACATATTGTATTTAAAAAAGAATAAAAACAGAGTTAATTAATTTGGAGTTTCTAAATACAAAATAGACAATTCAGTAGCTAATTACTGAAGTGAAATAAATTAAATTTACAATTATACTATATTATCTATAATATTCGAAAAATATTATAAAAGTAATAGCTAATTTTGGAACTGGTATTAAGCTGTAAAAATAGAATCAATGACAGAATATTAGGTGGCATAATTCCTGACTGCAGGTACCTCAAATCGAGATCGAAGTTCTCCGCCTCACGAGCGAGCAGTTGCAGATGTGCAAGTCCAACTTGAATTCCCTGGTTTGTCATTGCGTAGACACTCTGGTGGACGAACACCCTTTTCGAGTTGTGTACGCCCTGCAGACGCTGTCAGCAGTGATCCAGTCAATGTACAAAAAAGCTAGTCAACTGGACAGTGACTTCAACTTAATTGACACCCTCTTCGACACAGCAGACCAGAGAATGACGACTCTGATGCACCACTGCAATAATTTCCTCACAGGTGAATATCCAGACAGTCTAAAAGCTCTGTGCCTCAAGCTCCTGCTGATCATCACGACTGGCATGGACAACCTCAATCAGAATCCCCTCCTGGAGCACGTGATGGTCAACGGTGTCTTCGAGCCTCTAATACAACTCCTCCGCTCAACTGCTTCACGTAATCGACATGGAAACGATGCTGTTCTACTTCTAACTCTCCTAGTCAACTACAGAAAGCACGAGAGCACGAATCCACACATTGTCAAGCTGTCAATCCTCGATGATGAGCTGGCGCTTAATGGATATGGACAAGTCATATCCAGTTCACTTACTGACTTTTGCAGGCTGTTCGTTCAGCAGAAAGCAGAAGTACAAACTTCGTGGCTGTCTTCTCTCACCAGCATGGTGGGGAGCATGTTTATAGGTACAGTGTACAAATAACTCGAGTATTCAGAATCATGACAATTTTTTTTCCAATTATCGTAAATTGACACTTTTTCGATGAGCGAGAATTAATTTAAACTCGGAATATCTTAAGTACGCATGATTCTTCAATATTTGTATTCACGCCCGCGCGTACTATCTATTGAACGTAATTTTTCGGTTGAATTTTATCTTGTTAGCCTAAAATATTTGTAAATTTGAGTTTCAAATTGTGTCACAGAAACTACTTCAATAGTTGTAAAAAAATAATGATAAAAAATAAGAAGAAATAATAAGAAAGAATTGTTGAGAGGTGGCACATCGAAGTGATTGATTGAAAGGGATTTGCCAAGCTTACCGAAAAATCATCAGAAGTTATTGACTGTTAAATGTATTCTTTTCATCCACCATGGTGGCTGGTAAACTGCATATTTTTCTAGTTCCTTGGTGTTAGAAAAAAAAATCTAGATGCACAAAAACCTAACTGTTGATTCTACAACCTTTGTCTTGAATTCTATAAAATTTTTTGTCGAGTCTAGAAATTTATTTTCTACCATCAAGAAATATGATAATAGAAAACAAATTTCTAAATAGAAAAAAACGTTTTGCATATTCAAAAAAAAAATCCTCTACCTATAAGAGAACATTCCCTAAGTTTGGAATCTTCTCTTCTCTTCTTGAAATAACGATTTTTTTTCTAACATGAAGAAACTTTTTCTCTGTGTGCAAGTTCCCATAAAAAAATCCAAACTCCAGGTGAAGAAGAAGCCAACAATCAGCAGGTGCGGGCCAACAACGCGTTGCTGTTAGCCCTGTACGAGGCGACACACCTGAACCGAAATTTCGTAACAACCCTGGCATTCACTCAGAGTGACACATCAGCTCCGCCCTCTCCTAACAACACCCTGGGCCCAAATGCCACTGCTCCAACTCAACCCCCAGACATCATAACACAGCCCTTCAATCTCCTGGCGACGTTCCTGCAGTACTGCTCAATAGTGATGCAGGTGATCAGAACCGAAGCGATTCTGAACAACGTAAAGCTGTGCTTCCTCATCCTGAGTTGCATCGCTGAGGACCAATACGCCAATTCATTGATGCACGATGCAAATCTAGCCTTTAGAGTTCAGCTGCACCGAGTGCCAATGCACCACAGAAAGATCCACGACAAGGCAGCACCAACCCAGCCCCTGGCAGCAACTCTGCTAGATCTCCTCGTCGAATTCATCACTTCACACATGATGAAGAAATTCCCCCTCGAGCTGTACCACCAATGCATTGGTGTCCTCCAGAGACTCCTCTGCTACCAAAAAAGATGTGGAGTGAGGCTGGGATACCACTGGAAAGACCTGTGGACAGCTCTTTTCAATCTTCTGAAATTTCTGACGACCCACGAGGCCCATCTCGTCAAGAAGATGAACGTCTTCCCCCTGGCCATCCAAGTCGTCAACATTCTCAACCTATTCATTACCTATGGGGACACCTTTCTCTCCCTCCCCAGCAGTTACGATGAACTCTTCTACGAGATCATCAGGATGAGACTGATATTCACTAATCTCAACGCCATGGCCCTCCGTTACTCGACGATGGACGCTTACGAGTACAAGGAGCATGCCCTCAAGCTCATGAATTGCCTCGTCAACATGAGAGACATTGTCAACCATTTTCCACCAAAAATCGCTGCGTGGCTTGCTGCTGAGAGCCTCTCTACACCCACTGAACAGCAGATCATGGCCATCATCATCCAGAATTACGATACCCTAGGGCTCAAGCTCCAGGACAACCTCGATCAGTACGAGCGGTACTCCGAGAAACCCAACCACATGGACTTCTTCGAGGAGATGGTGGGTTTTTATAAGAGTAATTTTTCTATTCATTTAATCATTGAAAACAAGATTTTACACTCTTACTAGAATTCTTAGGGAAATGAATCTATTTCCCGACTTTGTGGATCCTGATGGGCCCCTCAGACTAAAACTACAGAATTTAATTCGAAAAAATCCCATGTTTCCATTCGGAAAAAAAACGATTGATATCTAAATTTCGATATTTCTCTTCATTCAGAACATATTATATACCTATTGAGAATTAAAACTAAATTAAATGCACTTATCCCAGTTTATCAATACACTGTAAATATAACTCAATATAACTCGGTAAATTCTAGTGATCTAATTTAAAAGATTATTGGCACAGGTGACTGGAGTAATAATTGACACACGTGCCTCGATAGACCTGAATGCTCTGGACACTCAGGAAATCCTGCAGGAGCTCTCCAACATCTCGTAGTTCAACACCCCATGCTCATCGCCATGGAGATCAGACGAAAGTTTCCAAAATGAAGTCAAGTAAAAACGCCTTCAACGTTTCCAAAAAATATATGTATATTATTCAAGGATATTTAAAAAGAAGAGTGTTCATCGGGGAATGTGATGAACTGATGAATGATATTTTTTAACGAGTGTTCTGCCTAAAAATAAACGCCTTTTGAAAAAAAAAACGATCGAACCAGGTTTCATTTTTACCAGCAATTGGTGGAAAAAGTGATTGACTTGGAGAGTAATATATTTAACGTTGTGTGCACATCTGCCATTAAATTCTTGAATTTGTACGTTTGTAAAAATCACCTCCTCCGAGAAGCTAAAGCAACTCCGACTTTGGACTGATTATCTCTCCCAAGTTGCTTGCTGATCCATTCACCAATCTCCACGATTTTCTCGAAGTCGACACCAGTTTGTAACCCTTCCCCTTGAAGTAAATACAGCAGATCCTCCGTAGGAACATTTCCAGATGCTCCAGCAGCATAAGGACAGCCTCCAAGTCCTCCAACAGAGGAATCGAACACCCTGACCCCGAGAGTAAGTCCTGTGAAGATATTAGCGAGAGCCTGCCCGTAGGTATTGTGACAGTGAAGGGCGAAGAGGGTGAGATCCCGGGAGAAGATTGTCTTCACCTCGTTGAGGACGTTGGTGATGATTCTAGGAGTGCCAGTGCCAATGGTGTCCCCGAGAGAAATTTCGTAACATCCTGCCTCCAGCATCGACTCCGAGACCCTCGCGACCACCGAGGGCTTGACCTCGCCCTCGTACGGACAACCTGCTATGCAGGAGACGTACCCCCTGACCCTGATCCCAGCCTTTAAGGCCGCCTTTGCCACCTCCTGGAAGCGTATGAGGCTTTCCTCGATGGAGCAGTTAATGTTTTTCATGGAGAAAGTATTGGAGGCAGCACCGAAGACTGCGATCTCCTTCACTCCTGATGAGATCGCTGCGTCTAAACCCTTCAGATTCGGCACCAGCACCGGGTACGAAACCCCCGGAGCCTTCGTGATCGAGGTAAAGACCTCAGAGCTGTCCCCCATCTGCGGCACCCATTTTGGCGAGACAAAACTCGTTGACTCTATGGTTTTCAGACCAGTCGAGGATAGCCTGTTGATGAGAGAGATCTTCGTCGAGGTAGGGACCACAGTTTTTTCGTTCTGCAAACCGTCTCGAGGACCCACTTCTACTACCCTGACAAAATCACTCAGCTTTCGATTCACGGTGCTCCTCTGAAGAACTCTTAGGCGTTGTAGTGGAGAAACGAAAAGCATTTTCCTGGAGTGAAAAGACAAGAGACAAATGTGCTTGTCTGAGCTAAAATTTTTTTCATGGATGAGAAATGGAGTGACAACTTTGTGCTAAAACTTTCGACACTTAATTACTTATTTAATTAAATTCGGGTGACATAATTAAAATGTTCTTTCTCAATGTTCCCCCATTATTTTTCGGTGTTGAAGACTTCCAACCTTAGCTTCCCAATATTCTCGATTTTCTCCACTTTACTCTAAGTATGCTGAGGAAGACTTTTACATCAAATGGTCGATATATTAATTCTCCTGGAAGTTCACGTATTATTATTTTTTACGTATTGTTATCGTACAATGAATATTTCCATATCAGGTAATTTAATTTAACTTAGTCTTCCTCAGGACACCCACATCACCGTTCAAGAGATGTAGCAATACAAACTCTGACTAAGAAGCTACCCAAATATCTCTTACCCCGAAAATCAAAAAATCAAATCGAACGCTAAAAATGTGCTATTTTCAAATTCAAATCCGGAAATTTGGTGAGGTGCATACCATAATAACTGACGTTACATAAAATACCGCCCAAGCTATAAGAGTGTGTGAGTGCAGTCAGTGAAACAGCTGATTCTAAACTGAAGGACGAACAGTAAGAAAAGTCCTCGTCGATTGCACATTGCATCCCAGTCGTCACTCGTCATAATAGTAAAATAAAATGTTCCCTGCTTACGCTTATCTCTCAGGCTACGACAGACACAAGAAGCTCATAAATGATTACCTTCTGCTCAGCGGTAAATCCCTGGATAGCCTCAGACGAGACACGTATGTAGAAATCATCAACCACTACCAATAAATCGACACATTCACTCTCCACCACGCAATCCGGCTTATCGGGGTTGTTTGTGATTCAGAGTGATTTGGTGTCGAAATTTACATCAAATGTACGTGACTCAAACAGCTCTTGAATGATTCGAGGTCCCGGGATAAGACCGATCATGACGTCATCCGAGAAAATCACCGATTCCTCTGGGAGGACGAGGAGGTGGCAGACACCTGGGAGAATCGTCTTGCCAGAAAGTATTATGATAAGTTGTTCAAGGAGTATTGCATCTGTGACTTGAGTTATTACAAGCACAACAAGGTATACTGAGCTTTCTCTAAAAATTCTTGTCAATTGCTTTTATCGAAAAGAATACCCACTTGTGGATTTTTTTTACATTAAGTCATTTGAACATCCATGTTTAATTATTTTGACGGAAAAATCTCAAGAGCAGAATCTCAACGTAAAAATCCAAATCTATTGTATCATTAACGAATATCTCACAGAATTTGTTGGAGGAAGGAATAGAATTTGAACACAAATTATCTAGACGTTCATTGCAGTAATGAAGAAGTAGAGTGAAATGGAGTCGATACTTGTGATTTTTTAATAAATAGCGATTGATTTGGTAAATTAGTGATTTTTTGAGGAAATATGGAGAACTACTATTTCTCTGAAATTTAATTAACTGCAGGAAAATCCTTTGAATGTTTTCACTTTCAATCGATAGTTTTCGAGTAAATCGATTATTAATAGCAAAAATTACATCACTTTACCCTTTTCTTGCGGAATTCTTCGATTTTTGGTTTAACAAGGATGAATTATCATTCTGAATTGATATTTTTTATCTAGGTAGCTCTTCGATGGAGAACCGAGAAAGAGGTAGTCGTGGGAAAGGGACAATTTGAATGTGGGAACAAGAAATGTAATGTTAAAGATGGATTGAGGTCCTGGGAAGTGAATTTTGGATACGAAGAGCACGGAGAAAAGAAAAATGCACTAGTCAAATTGAGTATGTTGAAGTATCTTCCATATAATTTCCAAAGTGAAATTTCAATAAAATGTCTACAAAATATTCTATAAAATGAATTTTCTTTCAGGATTATGTCCGGAATGTTCGGAGAAGCTAAACTACAAAACCAAAAAACGAGAGGTAAAGCGTCAAAAGGCTCTGAAGAGATTAGGAACCTCTCCAGATAAATCACAAATCAGTTCAAGCTCAAATGAATCCCCTGGAACTGAAACTGCAATTAAAGTCGTGGCTGAAAACGGTGATAAACCCGAGGATTCGCAGTCATCTGAGACAGATGACACCAATATATGGAAGGGAAAACCTGTGGAAGGAGTTGAGAAATCTCGAGAGGAAGAGTTTGAAGAGTACCTCGCCGATCTTTTCCTATAAACAATTTATTTCATCAAAACAAATAAGTAATTCTTCCTCTCTTCTACAAACTTACATTATATTCAATATATTAATTTATTCAAAATAAAAGGTATTTTCTATACAAGTCCTGGGGTATTGTACAGTTTAATACGAGAATAATGCACTTAAAATCCATCTTCACCAAGAAATCAGTGACTAATCGTTGATCCATTGATTGGTCGGATATTCTTACTTTCCAAACGTAACGTTAACGTTGTGCAATAATTACGTGAAAATTTCACTACAGAATTTGTTAAACTCTACAAAAAGGAACTAAAAAAATCTGTAGGTTCGATAATTCATTCTGAATTTCAATAGAGTACTGAACTTTTCATTATTAATTCAACAATTTGTGCGATAACTAATTCATCATAACGCAAAAAAGAAAATTTTCACTCATCAAATCTCATTTACCCTCGATAACTGCAATGAGGATATCCAACGAATATTTGTAATATTTAATTATCGTATCACCTACCTAAAGGCCTAAATACAATTTAATCCGTTAGTATTGTCGGCTTGAACGTGACAACGTGAGCAATTGAGTCTACAACTGGATGTAAAAACCGAATAGAATTTTGATTATTTAATTAGGCACGTCAAACCCTTCAATTTGCAATTTTATTCATCATCAGAAGATGCTCTTTGTATTAAAAGTTACGTCTAGTGGCTGAACTAGAATAAAAAGACTAATCATTCGTTGTACTTTGGAAAAGGGATCGTCTAGCGATCGTCAACTTATGTACACTAAAAAAAAATAATTGAGATAATTTTGGATTTCAATGATGACAAGTTGAAAACATATACTTTCACCTGATAAATCATTCACAAACCTCAATCTAACCATTAAAATCCAAAATCTCTCATCAATAACTGGCACGTCGATAATTTGAGTGAATTGAGATATTCAAAGGGAGAAAAAAAAACCAGACAATTAAAATTGCTGACGGATGGTCCAGTGGAGCCACGCAGACAGAAAATGAGCTATTCACTTATTTTCATTAATTTTCATAATCAAGAAACTTGGTTTTGCTATCTCAGTCTCACTTTTGTGGTTCCACTAGTCGAAAAATCTAGATTCTAGAAAAATTAACGATAGCTCAGGGTGCATTAGTTACAGCTGGACTTTCTGTTGCTAGACTTTCGTGAATTCAGCTTCTGGGAGTCGCTGTCCTCGTCGCTGCAGTCTTCGTCGTGCGTGTGAGTCACATTACGAGGGGTTTCTGGTCTCGCATGGGGAATTAGAACATTATTTTCAACCTCCAGGGCTTTCTGAATCCGAGAGAAATCAAATAAAATAAATTAAAAAACGTAAAATACCGACGAAACCAAGGATAAGTTCTGGTTTATAATAAATAGTTGCACGTTGGATAAATACTTACGGCTGCTGGGTGATTCTGCAGTTCATCCTCGTACGAGAGTTTGAATGTCCTTGTTCTGCTTATCATTGGGGTCTCCATTACGAAACGTTGCTCGTGTGCCACTGTGCTCTCGTGTGGCATCTGAAATTCCATTGGCAAATCATTCAAATGGTCGAGTAACATTCAAAAATTCTTACACTTGCATTCTTATTCTTACAGTGTCGCGAAAAAATCAGATTTCATTGAAAATTGACTACTTATTTTTAGGGCATTGTTATCTACATTCACTTAGGACCCGAACCGATGAAATACATTTTGATTCACAATTTACTGTTTCCCCCGTTTTTTTTTTTGTGAAATGTTAATTTTGGATTAGGAAATTCCTCGATATTTTAAGAGAATTTTAAGAGTTCATTAGTGAATGATTTGTCCGTAACGCTCGTGGTTTTTCCGCTTTCAGAATGATTTGTCTCTTCCTTTCCTATTGAGGTAATATATTGTATAGTGATATGAAAGGCCATTAAGTAAGCCATAAAAAAGATGATCTATGTCATTTTTACGGCTTTTGAACGTAAAAATGTGATATTCGTATTTTATCTAAATTTCAACTTTAGTTCAATTTTTCTGTTTTCGGAGGAAATCATAATTATCCAAAAAATATCAAATATTCAATTTTTTAATAAACATTAAACTGATTGGATTTAATTATATGTAAAGTAGCTAGGGCCCGGACTAGTATATAATGAAAATTGTAACGCCCCCCGCGAGGTCGAAGAATATTTGCAAGATAATCAATATGAAATTCAAAATGAGGAAGGCTTACCAGCATGGCAGGAGCTCTGAACATGTACGAGAAGGGATAATAAATGAGATTCAGGAACGTAGCTGCATACAGATCAGCGTACCTCACGACTTGACTACTAAAAAAGGTCTGTCTGCTTCCAGACCTGAACAATGACCCCATCATACCATAAGCCAGATCCATTTTATGAGTGACGTCTCTGATAGAAGCCCTGAGTTTCGAGATATCAGGCTTTTCCTTTGTGCTGCTGTCGAGGTTCTTGTACATCTCCCCAAGCATAACGTCGAGATTCTGCAGTTCGGCGAATAGCTGGCACTTGTCAGTCCAGACGTGGAGCTCTTGCACGAGTTCAGGAACAATCAGAAATGTCCTCCATCCCCTGATTTTCTTACTTTTCAGGATGTCTCCGAAGATGTGGTCACCAATGTAGAGAACATCTTTTCCTTTGGCTCCAATCATCTCTGTGAATACGTCACAGGATCCTCCGGAGTAAACTTCACCTGTGTGGAGGGGACCCTTGTGTGTTCCCAATTTCAGGGCTCCAGTTCTTGTGTCCACCTGTCAAGTACAAAAAAATATTTAATTCTATTTATTTCTTAACTACTCCACTACCGAATTGCACATTTAAAAACAGTCAATTATTCGCAGAACTCAGTCTAACCAAGCAAATGCCAAATTTATTATCAATTCGTAGCAAGTTGATAATTTAAATCAATCGAAATACCCGAATTCAAATATGGAAAATATAGAATTCCACGTATCCTTATACTACTTCGCTCGTGAATTTTTAACGCATCCTCATGAATTCTTCAGATCGAAGAAATGAATTTATAAAATTGTAAATTTCACTCAATAAAAAATAAATCGTGGTAATTGAATTGTTGCTAATAAATTCACCACAGTCTTCCCTAATTTCTAAATATTTCACATAGTTTTCCATAAAAATCTAAAACAATAATTGATGGATAGTTTGAAAAGTCGACTTGTTCTCTAGTTGAGTTTTCGAGAAATATTTCTGAACGTAAAAGAGATATGTGAATTCTTTCAGAGACTAGAGATATCCAAAGGATATCGTTGCTTTCGGTATTACTCATTTTAGTGAAAATTCAATTTCATTTTCATCCATTGATTAAAACTAATGATGACCCACCTGCCGCAAGATGGTTCCCTCCCCGAAGAACAATGGTTTATTGGCATCGACGACGATAGTATCGAAATAAGTTTTCCAGTCGCTATGCGGCTCGTCAGGTCGTGCGCCATAAGGAAAATCAAAGAGATACGTCATGATTTTGTCAGTGAAGACATAGTCACTATTTGTAAGAAGAAAGACCTTGGCCCCACTCTCTCTTATCCTCCGGAGGAACATGGGAAGACGTTCGTCTTTCTTCACGTACTCCTCAAGATTCTCAGTGGTTTTTGATTTCAAGTCCCCGTGAATGTGGATCCAGTCCACTGCGTTCCTCACGTCCTGGAAGATACTCTTGAAACTCATAGTGAGCTCTCCCTCCTTTACTCCTGTTTTCTCTCGGGTGTACTGAGGCGAATTTGTGAAGAAATCAATGAGGCAGGCGATTAGGTACGTCTCCGGGAGGTTGAAGAGCGTGTTCAAGACGTAGACGCGATTTTCATCGAGCTGAAGGAACTTGTTGGGGTAGAGTTCGTATACTTGTGAACTACACACAAATTCATGAAGTTTAATCCATAATTCATTTAATTGTATTCATTAAAACTGCTAGTTAATTGTTCTCCTTTCTCTATAAATTTTTTTATTGAGACATGAAGTTATTGCCTCTATGGTGACAATTTCCATACACTAACTCGCGTTTGTTATTAAATTTAAATTGAAATAACGGCAACCGATTGCATTTACTGTATTCTCTAATAAAACATGGAAAGTTGAAAGAGAAATTATAAAATTTTTACGAAGTTAATTGTACGGACGAATATTCATCTCTTTGTAGGGGTTTTATAAGAAAAAGAATTTCTAAAAATGGCAATTTTTCAGTTTCTCTACAAATATTTTCGTTTTTTTAAATTGCAAAGTTTTCTAGGAATAAAAAATTCAATGGGAAAGATTAGATAATAAAAATGCAAATGTTCTGAAAATCGCCAAACAAATGAGGAATAAATAAAAATACAGATGTTCATTTGGAAAAATGCAAAAAATTTTTGAGAAAAAGGATTCGCAAAACGAATTTCCTTATATGCAAACGATTGAATTTAGCTAATAGTCAGGTTTTCGAGGAATATCTCTGAATCTAATCGAGACAGTTAAGCTTTACTAGATGCCTTTTTGGCGGCTCTCCACACATCAGAGGAATTTTCGACAAAAAATTCCGTATATCTCACCGATTCAAGGATAATCCTCCAGTTGAACGTTGACTGACCACTCATTACTGTCAAAAATGATAGATATTTAGGCCCACGTGTAACTTACTGCTTTAGAAATTCAAATCCATGAACACAAACGAGAATATTTCCATAAGCATCGACCTTCAACAAGTTTCCATACAGAGTATCGAACCACAAGCCTCTGACGGGAAAGCTAGGATCATATTCAAAGGCACGAATCTCCTGTGGATATCCCAGCGAAACCAGACGCTCCTTCAGTAAATTGAAGCCCAACTGCTCATACTGAGGTGATTTGTACTCAGCCAGTGTATAATCCATATCAAATCCATAGAATTTTATGTTCTCCAGATGGAGACTCCTATTGACGAATATTCTGCGACAAAAAAAATGTTAATTAAGTCATCATTTATTGGAGATTAGAAGGTATGAGAGTGGAACCTGTTTCTAGCCTGGTGCCTGGGGCCCATTAAATCCGTATATTCCTCCCGAGGATCTCCAAGTGACAGGCAAATCGAATGATCCGTATCGGTTACACTTGTCATTTCTGAGAAACGAGACGTCATTGTAATATTATCTGCCCATCGATACAAGCTCACACGAGAGCCCATGTTTTTCTTCCTTTGTTTTTCTTTCATTTTTTCAACGTTTCCTTCACATTACTCTAGTCTCATTACTCGAGTCATTATTCGCGTTTTATTTTCGTTTCTCAATTGTTTCTATGGATGCATAAATATATACGAGAGCATTACCATTGGATATCATAGATTGTACGTGAACTTTAGTGACGAAATAACAGAATTCAATGAGTTCATTACACTCGGATATTTTTATTCGTAATATCTCAAATTAGAACAGAACACAAAAAAATTCTTAATGTTACAAATTTGTTGACAGTTTAAAACAAAAGCAATGCATTGTAATAAACTTCTCGTTTTTCCACTGCAAAGAGAGAATTTGAGATAAATTAATAAATATAAAAATGAATTAATATAGCGTGTATTCAAAAAAATTTTGCTACACCCCTAAAATGTGAAAATCATGTCTACATAATTTCCAAAATTCCGAGATAATTTTAGTAAATAATAAATTTGAAATGAAAGAATTTAAATAAACCGAAGAAAACGGGTTGAGTGAAAATTAATTTTTCATTTACGATTGATAAAATTACTACAGAAAGAATCCAACGTGTCTCACAAATGAGTAAACGATCGTTTATCACCTGTATTGAAAGGCAGCAGCTGCTAGTGACTTCTGAAAATATTGTGAAAAATGCACTCAGCGCGTGAGAATAATGTTATTCCCGTCAATGACTAATTCACTGCGCAAAAATACACCAAAGAGAATAAGAAACTGACAATGGCATTGTCCTAGTGTGGAAAATAGAGCAATGAAAAGAATAAAAATCGTTGGACTAGTTGGACTTACTCGTTTGGCGCAAATCGCTGGGGATTAACGAACTTGGAACTTTGCATTGAAACGTCATTACACTTGTCCTTGAGCTTCATACTACTCAATAAGTGAAGAGGGGCTCGGTATAGAGAGGCTGATCAATGAGAAAGTAAGTACTCGTCGACGATTCGCGGTGGGAACTCCTTAACTGACGTAACTCGACGGTAAAGTGAAAAAATGATGAATCAGTGGAGCAGAGACTTTTCACTGGGGTCAATCCGTAGAAAATCGTTGGACGATTCAGAATCTGATGATTCAACTTTCAAGTGCACTCGTCGATGATCAGAGAGTTACTGAGTGCTTGAGCCAGCGAACTCTTTAATAAATGGAATGAGAGGTGGATCTGTACTTCCGGGGATGGGTATGTGGGGGAATTGAGCTGGTGGGCGATTCACTGGAAACTCATCCAACTGGAGAGGATGAGGTGGAATTACCTCGACATTGAAGTGGGTATAGTGTCTGATGACCCAGTGTTCCAGTGAAATCCAAACGTCCATCACTGGAGCTGAAATTGTGTTTATGGATTTCTCATGGATAAAGAGGATCGATTGATTGGGCCTAGCGCGTGGTAATTGAGGCCCAGTTTTTTATGAAGACATTCATGCTTAGATTCGCATAGGTTCCTTCCACTGCGAGGTCCTGGAATTCCCTGGAAATTCATTCGACTGGAGATTATTGACGACCTAGTGCTCCAGTGAAACCTAAACGTTTATTGTAGGATCGCGAATTCACTGCAATTTCATTCGACTGACGACGATGATGTGGAATTATCTCAGCAATGAAGTGCGTGTAATGTCTAATGACTCAGTACTCCAGTGAAATCTAAAAGAAAATTATCACTGAAGCTGGAACTACGTTGATAAATTCGTAATGGATGAAAGGAATCGATTGATTAATCGCCGAATTCCTGGATTTCTTGGTTGGTTCCAGTTACATTCTTTCTCGAGCTTTCCCTAATTTCTTGCAAAATTCGAAAAACAATTCCCAGTTCATTGGTCGTCATGTGAAGATCTTTCCAATGTATTAATTTGACATTCACTTTGATATAATTAATAATAATAATAATCATCATCATCATTATCATCATCATTATCATCATCATTATCATCATTATCATCACCATCATAATAATATATGATTATATATTCGATAGTCATTACACAGTCTGAGAAGGACTTTAGGCAGTATTACTAGCAAGTAATAAAATGCTATAATAAATGTTATTAATCTCATTTAAATAAAAAAATGCCCATATTACCCCGCGCTCCCCTATATTTTTTATCCCAAGATGATAAAAAATCGAAGACCTCAATAAAAAATCGAACAAATCGAAGAATTGCCTTTTGTTTAGTTAAGAAAAAATGTCTAAACCCGGTATAATTGACAAAATCAATTAACTTAACAATAATAATAATCATCATCATGATCCTAAAAGAGAGAGTTTAATCGAATTGCCAGTGATTTTTTAAGATTGGACATATAATAAATAACGTGTGGAATTGTGCTCGTCCAATTATCCCAAGAATCTTGAAAATACCCTAGATATTTTTGGCGGAGTGAAAACTCACAGATTACGTGCAGGACTGCACGAATATCTTGTGAAATAGGCAATTATCACGCGATGAGTGAAAAGGTGGGTCAGAATGGATTATTCTACCTTGCCCTTGCGTGTGGCACTTCCTCGCTGTCAATTACCTGAAGATTTTTTGGTACTATCTGAACTCACCGTCAGTTCAACGCATTCATCATTTAAAAATGGTAAACATTGACTCATCCAGGGATAATAAATTATTATGGCGGACATACGTCAGTTGATATCTTTTATCAAAATAGTTATTGCGTGAAGTAAACATCATTGCCTTCATAACTCGGGAGAAGTGTGAAGTGAAATTGAGAGAAATGGGAAGTATGTGAATAAAATGCTGATTAAATTAATTTTTGTAAAATTATATTAAGCAATAACTGCCGATATCTTCTGGTTTTTTAAGCTTTTTAGAAATTTCGGAGAAACCGTTGATTAAATTGAGGTGGAAAAATATACTTTTAAATTTTAATCCAGTGAAAGAATTTTCCGATGTTCTTAGAAAACTTTTGCAAACTTTTGCAAACTTTTGCAAAAATTCACGAAACTTTACATAAAATTTAGATAAATACATGCAGAGCTAGGAAAATGTATGACTTATTTATTAAATTCATTATTTTTCATTAATAAAACCAAAGAACGGTATTTTTTCACGTGAATCTGACCCACGAGTACCCAGAACGTTACAAAAATTATGAAAAATGAAAATATATAGATACCAACTCCTTAAACTCTGTTGGAGAGAAAAAAAATCGGTGAAACTCCAAGTTTCTAAAATTTCCAGAAACCACAAATTAAAGAATATCTTCACCTGAATTGTCGAAACTTCAGTTGATTTTTATTATATCATTTAGTTGAAGGAATGGTTTAAATTCAGTGATAAAAACTTCCAGAAATTCCAGATTTCTTCTGACATTTAAAAACCAAGGGCTAGAAGGATTTGATAAATTTTGACTTTTGGATTATTTCCTGTGGAAATTAGCGAAACTAAAGGGAATAGCAAAATTTTGGTCATAATTTTTTTTGCAATAATTAATTTGCTTTACAGTAACCGTTTTCATTAAAAAATCGCCATTTCATTTAGGGAGCAGAAACTCAGACGACCAAAACCGTTTTATACCTCGCTATAAAATTTTGTTGACATTTCGAAATATCTTCCTCTCAATTCTTAAATTTTCCACTAACGAATTCCGTGAAATTTCACTGCAGGGAGTCCGATAACGACGGAATGACAAGACGTAGCGCCTGATAACATAATTGAACTTGAACTGCAGACGAAAATAAAACTCACGTGATATCCCTGAAAACTAAAATAAAATTATCCCTCGGAAAATGGTAAGTCGAAAAATAATCTCGAGGAAATGTTGCAGAAGGAAGTACTCAATTTCCCCGGTACATCTAGTTTTTTATCCTGGCGAAGTGCCCAGGACGATTGACGTCCTGGAGAGCCAAAATAATTCGACCTCCAAAAAATTATTGTAAAAAAATACGGAGGGAGGGTAAGTATGTCGGTAATAAACGTGGGGATTCGGAAATTTTCTGTCGCCTGATTTATATCGAGACACGAGGCTCAATTATCTGTCTCGTGGCTCGTTACAGCAGTTTATCAGTGTCGCAAGATTCTGCAAAAGATGACGACTAAAACTGAATTTATATCTAATACGTGATTAAAATATTCCCATTGCTAGATGATCCTAAATTTCTCTATTCACTAATAGAAATCCTATTAATACATTTGATTTGATTTTTTTTGCTCCGAATGCAAATATTGGAATCAATCACAATTAACTCTCTCATTTTGTATATTATATGAACCAAAAATAATTCAAGGACAATTAATATTCAATAAATTTCAGAGTTCATCACCAATCACAGGCTAATGTATCAGTAATATTACATCATTTATTTTCCTCACATGTAAATATTGTTGAACCCTAGCCGGCGATATGAATTGAGACTGAATTAATTTGTGAATTAAAAAAAAAAAGTGTTTTCTCCATAACTGAATAAAAAATGTTATGAAATAGTTCAATGGTGGCTTGGAAAATTTATTTTGATGTCTTGTTGAGTGAGATGGAAGATGGAAATAATAGCAATAGTTGTTGCATTGATGTCTAGGAAAGATTAACCAAAATGTGTACTTTGGAAATTTTTGAATTCTGGCGCTGGCGCGGTTTATTCTACTTCAACTGAATTTGATTTGAGCTCCTATGATAGTTTCGATACAGTTGATATCAGAGGATTTCTCAGATGATCATTCGAAAAGGCATTGCTAATTTATTTACGAAAAATGAATATACGCAATGAAAGAGCAATTACTCGTTTGAATAAAAATTCTCTGCTTTGCAATCCATTTAATTTCATTTTGATAATTTAATTAAATATTCCAAGACAGCATGAATTCAAAAACTCGCTACACAATAAATAATCTATTTCATTAATTTTCAAACTGATCAAGAAGCGAAGACAATTGTTCCCTAGAAATGGAGAGAAATGTTAGAGGAGAAGTCTAGTGAAGAATCGAAATGTATATTGTTTAAAAAAAATGTGAAATTTCTGAAATGATCGAGTGAATTCGAGAGGAAAAATCTCCAAAACCCGAAGTTTTCGTGAAAATTCAAAGATCATTCTGATTTTTCACTAGAGATTCAGTCCTCGATTCTTCTGAAACATTATGATATATTTTTCTCTAAAAATTATGATTTTGGGGGTGAAAATGTCACATTTATAAATTGAAAATTGGTAGATCATCTGGTAAAATTTCCATTGTCAATACCGAAATTTCCCACATAATCTGTCCCCAAATTGTCACCAGTCCCAATAATTGTAGTTGTCATAGAGACAAAAAAATCAGAGTCTTAAAAAAAAAAGAGTTTGCAAACATGAAGATAGTAAATGAATCGCTGGTAAACCGTCAGCTTTCACATCACAAATTTCCAGAGGATTTTCCCACAGGGTAATCTAAAAATCAATTAACATCATCGCGTGATTTTACCTGTGTCCAAGCTCTCGTTTATAGGGCAGCCTGGTGAATTCATCGTAATGAGGTCCAAAATCGGTGAAGCTTCTGTCCGTCAGAGCAGGTGGTGCTGAATATTCATGAAATGATTATTAAATTCTCCAGCGAGGAATAGCCGTCACAAACAGCTGTACAAAAATCAATTGGTTACCGTTTTCCGTGGGCGATACAAAGATATCGAAGCTCATGGTCTTATCGATTTCGATTTCGTGCTGTAATTTTTTATCGGTAATGAATCAAACGAATTAAAATTGTTGAGTGACTGTTAGGAAGGACTGGCTTGCTGGCGCACCACTACTGGAATGACGAGTGTTTCGTACTTGGGGACCAGTTTCCTCGCATTGCGACGAAATCCCGTCAAGACAAAGACGATAAGGCGCCTCAGAAAACGGGGGAAAGGTCAATCGAACGAGTATCGAGTTTTTTCAACGCAGATTTTACAATCTGGCGAGACAACGCCAATGGGAAAGTGAAAAATATTTTTACCGAGAAATCGAAAGTGCATTCCAAATGTCTTCGATTTTATCGATTTTAACCTTTACAGACTTTTTAGGGTGGAAAATTTAATTTATTTTCTGGAGTTCATCTGCAAGGCTGACTCCTGGAAATTTTTATCGTGTTCAACTTTCACTGAAATTTCAACATCTTAGTGTTGAATGTTTATATATTATATTGTTTTTCTGGTGGAGTAATCTGGAAATTTATAAAGTCGTTAATTTTTCTATTCAATTATGTTACAGAAATTATGAAACAATCAAGAAATTTTCGGGGATAAATTTCCATCAGGTTGGGAAATTTTCACCTCACTGCCATTACAATTGAAAACTCGTCCCTTTTCAAAAATTTTCCAGGAAATATGATTCCATGGCACCCTCAAAGAAATGACTGTAATTTTTTTATCGCCAATGATATTTCCGTGGTATTTCAAATTGCGCTGAAGCCTTGAAGATTTATTAACGATATTTTCTCATTTTTCAAGTTGCTTACAAATTTCTGAGAAACGGTTAATTAAATTGGTATGATCATTCAATGTCACGAAGCTTCATTGGATAATCACATCAATTTAAAAAATTCAGGAAAATAGACGTACGATTACGAAAATTTATTGATCATTGATGAATAATGGTAAAATCAAAAAATGATAAATTTTTTCACGTCAATCCGATCCCCGGTTTCCCATAAAATCATTTAAAAAATCAAAACAAAAAATCAAAAACTATCGGCAAAAATCCCTAAGTAAAACTCCGGGTTTTAGTGATATGATTTAGTGAACAATTAACGAGTAATTTACAATTCTCAGGAGTTTTCCATGAAATTTTAGATTTTCAACGACAAAATTTCTTAGACATTTTTATCTGAAATTTTACTGAAAAATTGGGAATTAATTTATAACACAGGTGTGAATTCCTCTGCAAATCATTATCGACTCAATGAATGATCGCAGCAATTTTTTGTTGATTAAAATCTTTTAGGAATATTGAGAATCTGTATGAACATAAGACCTCATTCTACATGTTTACGCCTCCCGGCAACTTCAGTTCCTTATCAATGAATCATCGGCCTCAATCCCATGACGCAAAACGTTTTCTTATATCACCAAACAAACATGTCTCAACACTCCCCATATTTTGGATAAACAGTGCATCTTCATGCTGACGCATGATAAATAAGTTTAAAAAACCTGAGAAGTAGCCTTCGTTTCTCGAGAACTTTAATTTCGCGAGTTGTATTTTTAGGTGGGATTCCATTTATTTCAGTATGGAAGGAAGGGGCGACGATAACTGCGCGTAACGAGTAGAGGCGCCTACCAGAGTTTCCAAAATAAATTAAAAACGAGGCGAACACAAATTGAAAACGAAAACAGCAAAAATGTGAAAAGAGAGAGGAAACAAGCAGCATCTCAGATCTGACATATCTCATGACAAAATGATGCGATTCGAACGAATTTGGTGTCATTTTAAGGATTAAGAGAATATCTTCAAAATGACATATTTTTGGTGAGATTTCACTCTGCTCAGGCTGAGTTATCGATGAGTGAATTGATTAATTTGTTCAGTAGCAAGATTCTACAGCGTGAAATAACCTCGACTCGCAGATCGCTTTCTACGAATATCTCTTAATCTCAGAATCCAAAGGAAACATGAAAAACTTGTAGAGACCACTTTTGTAGATAAAAGTAACAGCTGCAAAAAAGTTCCTCACGGGGATGCGTTATCTTTAACAGGTTCAAAGATACTCTCCAAAAACAGAAGCTAAGTCTAAACATGGAGTGAACTTTTCAAAATTGCGACCAAAATACAACAGAACAATTGAAAAATTCAATTACCTTTGACTAGCCTGTCGATACCACTTCTTGTGTCCTGTAGGATCCTCATGGTGTCCCGAAGATCGATCTCCCTGCGCTTTGCAGTTCTCCAGATCCATAATCAGCTAAAAACCAAGAAAAATCCAGATTGATCATCTAAAGTTCTCCAGTACTCTCCTCAATATAATAACATTGACAACTTGCTCTTCGCACCATCACAACTCATAAACAAAGTGCACATGAATAATTCATAAAAGATAAGCCCACAATTATGAAGTGTCTAGCTTTCTTTGTGCTAAATTCTCAGAAGCAAATAAGAAATGTGGTACATGAGTAAAAAGTCATTATTTCACGAAAAATTCAGCAATAAAATACGATCTTCAGCCACGTGATGACACTTACGTCGAGTTTCTGGAGACGACCGGTTTGACAACTGACTCGGTATGACTGACAGTTTACACTTGTATTTTGGCCCGAGCAAATAAGCAAATACACCGAATACACGAACAAGTCACTTGTCATCGAGATTTACAGAGAAATGGGGGCACAACGGGTGAGGGTAGCGCCGATGTGTCTTTGAGAGGAACTAGGGGAAACTAGAGAAGTGCGCAGAAGGAGTGCGCAGGTGGCGGGGGAGCGCGAAGGCGTTTGAATGCTGGTGGAGGTAACGACTGAGATTTTCCTGAGTTTGTTTTGGTTGAGGGCCTCGGACGGCTGTCAAATCCACCGAGGGGACTCTGGGGTCATACGGCATGTCGTATCCATGCCAGATGACACTCGCTATTGACGCAATCGACGTCATTGTGAAGACAACATTTTTTTTCGCATATGGATGACACGCGTGGCTGGCAATTAGTCGACCTCGAGTGACGATGGAATTTATTTCTGGCTGTGGAGATGAGTGATGTGTGGAATACACTGTGCGGGCAAAATTTAGATTTCATTTTGAAGTTGGGTTTTGGAGGGAGTCAGGGAATTTTAAACTTCGATGGCAATTTCGGCTCCCGGCGAGGGATAATTGAATTTTTATTGAAGAACTGATATCTAGGACGCGATTAGACTCGTTTTTTTATGCAACCAGAAGCGCGGGAAAAACAGAAATAATCGTTTGAGATTATTGGAAAGTAAACAATTATACATTGCATTAATGTGTGATGAAAATACAATGAATAAACGAACATTATTGCTTACTTTTGAAATAATTACTTGGAATTTAGTGTATTACTGAATTTATATTTATGGTTTTTGCAAAATATAAAAATTGTTTTTATTTTCTTCTTTTTGTATGACGAGATTATGAGGATCGTACGGATAGGAAAACCCGTCGTGTAGGCTCCATGAAAATAAATATTATTGTTTACATTCAGCGCAATTAACCGGAATTTAGCGTATTAATCAACAGAGTTTAGTCAAAGTTATTTTTCCAAGACATCACAATGGTTATCAGAGTAAACGAACAAGTAATTAAAGATGTTTTGCCCCCCCTAAGCGAAAATAACCAGTTTTATCAGTTTTCTACCAAATCGTTGAGCCGATTGATTTCGTCATTATTTAATAATTCAAAAATCCACAAAACTCCAGTGAAATCCAGAAAAAATCCAGTGAAATTATTTCACGCTGATAAAACTTCGTGATTGTTAAAATAATAATAAAATTCGAAAACTGTGTGTTGTTTTGGGTGAACCCGATCAACAATTTGCCAGAAAACTAAAAAAAATAAAACAACAAACGTTAATTTTGGGTGAAAGGCAGGTCCTCGAAGAGTAGTGTCGTAGGAAATGAAAAAAAGGATAATTTGAGTTGAATAAAAAAAACAATAATTCGAGTGAAATGAGAAAAAACAATAATTCGAGTGGAATGAGAAAAAACAATAATTCGAGTGGAATGAGAAAAAACAATAATTCGAGTGGAATGAAAATGAAAGAAACAAACAGATACCGCACCTGGCGGATAGTGGAGGGACGAATAAAAGGACGATTTGAATTTCCGTTAGGTGGTCTCTGGCTGGTGTAGGCGGCGGTTGAGTAAGTTGGTGGTGGCGTTCGTGATGTTGGTGATGTTGAATATATCGTAGAAGCACGTAGTTGTCGGTTGTTCACAACCCGAGGTGTTACCATATAGAGAGGTAAAATTCGGAGCCCCGCGATAGCACAAGTCCCCTTCATTTCGCCCAACAAACAAAAAAAACACCCAGCTCACCTCCAAATCGAAGAAGGATTTTAAAAAAAAGCCCTCAAAAATGTCCCAACATTCACCAAGGCAACGGGCCTTATTCTCCGTACGTCAGGTCGAGCAGAAGTGCGAGTGAGAGGATTAATAAAAAAAAGTGAAGAAAGATTGACTGATTACGGGAATTATTTTGGCGTGATCCACTGGGGCCTATTGAATAGAAAAACTCGACAACCAAAACAACCAAACGACTCGTGGCGAATAGACTACTTAGTGGGAGTATGTATTGAGTATCCTACATTGACTTAAATTAATCCGATTTGGGGGTGACCTCGATGTTCTAGTCTCGTTTGGTATCGTTGTTAATGTTACCCACTAGGATAACCTAGAATAAACGAGAAAATATATATATTCAGGGGGTTTAGACTGAGACAACGACACGTCAATTTTTTCACGTCAGTCGGTGATCACCATATACCCGGAACTGGGGGGTTCATTAATCATCTGTTTTGCTTGCACTTGTGCTTATTGTTGTGGCTTCACCTCTGTGACAATTGTCGCCAATCACGTGTAATCGTGGGCTTATAGTTGTGGTCTAAATTGGTTTTTCAGGGGAGGTGGCATTGGGTGGATTTTTAAGACCCAGCCCATCTATTAAAGTATCTTGGGAGGGGTTTTCCGAGTTTTTCTTTCGAAAGGGGGACTTGTAGGTTTTTTTTTCAGGGTTTTAGTGGGTTTTTTAAAAAGTCATTTGGGAGGGGAGGAAGGACTTTCAGGTATTGATACTCAGGGCCACATAACCTTCAGGGTGCCCTGGAATCTCAGGTGGTTTCAGGAATAAACTCAATCGAGAGCACAATGCGGTGTCATTGAAAAATCAAGTGGATATTTAATTAATAACCTTGGGGTACACACTGGTATTATTAATTGGTTGAGTTAGGTAATTGTTTGGAGTTTCAGGGGAATTCAATATTATGTTTTTGGTCCACAATCGTTTTACTCGAAATTAATTGTTGGCAGGGTAGAGAAAAATTTTAGAGGAAAATTCTTGTGGATTTCCTGGAATTTGTGCTAAGTTTATATGGAAATAGGAAAACAATTGCATTTTAACAGTAAATTTTTGTTGGAAATCTCTCTAGGCAATTCTCTAGCCATTGGAATAGACAAAAATTCAATTGATTTATTTATTAATTGACAAGTTGGTATTGCTCTCAATATTTATTTAATGGACGTCTCCTCATGGAGACTGACAGAACGTAAATATTCTACTATTAAATTTGTAAAAATATATCTAGAGGAAAGTCGAGTTGCTGAAGAATGTGAAATTTTAATGATAACAGCCTCAATATAATTATTAGACTTGTCATTTACTGAATTAGTCACCAGTTGCACACTCTGGATGATCGAGAGATTAATTAAAAACCCATGACATCTTCGTTGATGAATTGAATCAAAGAAGTTAAATTCAGTAGCCAATTGGTAAAGGTGATGAACGAATTTTTCTTACAGATTTGTTAATTATCGAATCATCTCAAATGAATTCATGATCAAATGAATCATTGAATCCATGATTTAATACAAAAGTTTTCCTCTAATGTGACTGTAAGTAATTGATTAAATGGATTGAGGAATTTTCTTTGGGTTTAGTTAATCTTTTTTCATAGTTTATCTGTTTGGTATGCACGATATTTATTATTGTTTTGAACACAACTGTTTTTCTTGGATGTTTCTTCAATTTTTCACGTCACTTCTACCTGAGTCCGTCATTTTAAATACAATATATATTTATTACTAAAAATAATGACATAAAATGGAGTTTGATTTTCCGGAAATTTTATAAATAATACCGAGACATTGGTAATTTCTGTGGAATTAAATGAGATGTTTAATATAATTAAATAATTCCTTACTTAAAATTAAATTTTCACTTGCATTTATTCTGTGCAACTGCGTTATTTTCAGTTTGGCAATTTAATAGTACACGATGTTTATAATTATTTTATACACATTTATTCATTTTTCTTGTTACTTGTATCTGATTTTATGATTTTCATTGCAATAAATGTTTATGACACCTGCAAATGATGTTTTGGTTATTTATTCATCCGCAACACACCAATATTTTAGTTAAGCTTGCGTTTGGGGGAGTGAGATACTATAATCAAATATTTAAAGCCATAAATTGAAAGTTCAGATGAATTTGGTTTATTTTTAAGGATCAAGTACTCAAATGAAATCACAAAGAGATAAAGGGTAACGTCGACTGGTTCTCTAGACGAGTTTTTGAGAAATATCTCGGAATCTAAGACAGATAGCGAAATTTTACCAAGAACTTAAGCTGTAGAGTGGAAAGAAAGGTAGAAAAACGTATTAATAAAAATTACTCTAGCTCTCTTCAATTCAATTATATTCTTTAGAAACTTATATCTTAGATGAAAGGCTCGTTACCCTTTAGCTATTTGCGAATGATGAAGCATTCGTGCCTGAAGAATTTAGCCTGTCGATCTCCGTTGATATTGGGATCAAAGACAGTCCGTTTCCCTCATGTTAGTGGTATTTTTAGTAATCGAATTAGGGGTTCTGGTTAATGGGCGACTATGGACGAGAGGGTTGAGAGACTGTGAAGAGGATTGAGAGAGGTATGGTGATATTGGAGTGAGGCACTTGGAAAATCAACTGAAGGATTACAAAGGATTCGAGTTATTTGGGGGATATTGAGGATGAACAATCAGGCGTTCAGCTTGGCCGAGAGGCTCATCCCTTCGACGTATGTGCAGCAGGGATTGAATGCTAAGAAAACCAGGGAAAACCTTATTCGACATTTTATCGAACATGTGAGTAGAGTTTCACGAGTAGACATTTCTCATTCAACTTTTCCTTTGTGAGTAAAAGAAAAATAGTTTTAGATATTTTATCTTTTTTTTTTCTTGCGAGAATTACACCTTTAAATAAATTCATCTTAAAAGAAGAAAGGGTTCTTATTGGAATTATTTATCAAATATTGAGAAAAATTCTCCTTTCAACAATTGATTATGTGGCATTTTAGTTTTTTAAAAAAATTTCTCTGATTCTGGAAATGTATAAAATCATGAGAGAAAACGGTTTTAATCGAATCGCGATCGAAATTATCGCACTATGATTGGATATTTGATAAAAAATGCATTTTGACATTTGCTGTTTAAGGAGTAATCATGTTTAAGGCGTTATTGCCGATATCTTATCATTTTTCACGTTTTCTGGAAATTTCTCGTTAACCCAGAATTACGTAGAAAAATATATAAATTTTATGTCTTATCATTATTTAATGATTCACAAATTTTTATAGCGATGCGTTTATTTTTCTCAATTTTTGGTAAAGTTTTGAAAATTTTCGTAAAAGTTTGCGGAGGACGTAGGAAAATTCTTCAACGATGATGAAACTTTGTGAGACATTGAATAATAATAAAACTTCAAAACGATATAATAATAATAATAATAATAATAATAATTTTTATTTTCTTTGGTGTTACATTCATGTGTCACACATTCTCCGCTTGAACCATTCATAATGTATATGTTTAAACTTTTTCAAAATTCTACTAATTAATTAATTTTACTAGCTTTGTTATCAATGGGTACAATTAAAAAATATCGGTATATTTTCCCATGTCAATTTTGAGAGCCGTTTCTCGAAAATTTGTTGAAAAAAAAAACTTGAAAAATGAAAAATGCCACTTGCCACTTATTTCGTTGGAGTCCGTCGTAATTAATGAATAAAATTGTTCGGAAATGCAGCGAAAGTGGCCAGAAGAGGGATGGGACGATGCAACAATCGAGGCATTCCTCTCAGACTTATCTCAAATGGACAGCAACAATTTCCCCCTGAATTGCAGTGTTGGAGAACGCGAGTCACGTATAGTATCGAATCTCGTTGCGAGACGTCATTTTCGAATGGGGCACGGTATTGGGAGATCCGGGGATCTTGAGGAAGTCCAGCCGAAAGCTGCAGGAAGCAGTCTAATGTACAAACTAACTAATGCACTTGTCCTCGAAGTAATTCGATACATGGGTAAGAGATTTCCATTTAATGCTGAAGTATCACTCCTCAGAACGCTGAATATCTCAAAATTTGTACGAGATAGCAAAAAAAGTGAAAAGACATTTTTATAGCTCTCATTGCGCTCTACGAAAAAGGTCCTCACAACATTTTTCCGTAGGCCTTAGAGTCTGAGATATTCACCAAAAGCTAATCATCGAATATTTTTCGTTTTCGTTCTACCAATTAATGAAGAATATCTGGAAATCCACGTGAGATACGACAAAATGTGATAAGCCTTTTTTGTAGCTCTCGTTTTACTCTAGTTAAAGTTCTCATACGACATTTTGCTGTCTCAATTAGGTTCTGAGATATTTACCAAAAGCTAATCGTCGAATATTTTTGGTCGTCTTCCATCATTAGAATTTCATTCTGATGTTGTCATGCCTGGAAGACTTGATTTAACGGGGATTTCGCTATTCCAGGAGTGAAAAGCATAGCTGGATGCTTTCTCTCTCCCATGGCCACAGGGATGAGTCTCGTTCTCTGCATGCTCACTCTGAAACAGGACCGACCCCGAGCAAAATACGTCCTTTGGCCTAGAATCGACCAAAAGTCCAGTTTCAAATCGATAATAACAGCGGGATTGGAGCCGATAGTTATCGAGATGCAGATTATCGGCGATGAATTGAAGACCGATATGCAAAGACTAGAATCTCAAATGGCTGCGTTAGGAGAAAGCATCGCCTGTGTATTATCGACGACAAGTTGTTTCTCCCCAAGGGCCTGTGATTCGGTCGATCTTATTGCTGCATTGTGCACTCAGTATAATATTCCACATCTGGTCAATAATGCTTATGGGTAAGACTCAATATTCATTTCGTAATGAGTAACATACAATTTCAGTAGTTTAAATGTAACTGATGTTCTGATGATTCCTCTAGGAAAATGCTTGCGCTCTTCCGGAATTTCCATAAAATTAATTCATTATGAATTATGAATTTATTAATTGGTACTACTAATTATTTTCATTAGTGCCATTTGTTGTAATAATTGCCTCGCTATAGGCGTTGAATAACAATTTGAAATCAATGACTTAAAAAAGAAGTGGTAAAGCGACATTAGAAGAATTAGTTTAGTTTATTTAGTTTTCGTAAAGATTGAAATACTTTGAAAAATATCAGTTGTAGAAAGAACTGTAAGCAAATCGTTTTTGTCGGAAATTTAATTAGCTACATAAAAAATCTTTTCATGTTTCCACCATAAATCAATAGTTTTCAAGATAATAATGGTAATAAAATCGACTAAATTCGTCTTTGCCATTTGACTACTGAATCAATGAATTAATTAAACTCACGATCATCACGTAAAAAATTAGTAATCAGTGTTTCCTATTTTCCAACAGATTACAAAGTACCAGATGCATGCATCTGATCCAAGAGGCATCTAGGAAAGGCCGAGTTGATGCATTTGTCCAAAGTACAGATAAGAATTTCCTGGTGCCAGTGGGTGGTGCAGTGATAGGTTCATTCGATAAAAACCTACTAGATCGAATTTCAAAGATGTATCCAGGCCGGGCAAACGCGAGCTCGACGATGGACGTAATGATAACATTGTTGAGTCTAGGAATGGCTGGGTACAAGCAGCTGATAGCCCAGAGAAAGGAGATGTACGCTTATCTGAAAGAGGAGCTTGGGAAACTGGCCACAAGGCACGGGGAGAGACTCCTAGATACCAAGGGGAATCCCATATCAATGGGCATGACACTTCAGTGCTTGAGTCATCAGCATGACCACAAGCAAGTCACCATGCTGGGCTCCATGCTGTTCGTCAGGAACGTCAGCGGGGCCAGAGTTATAACTACCACTGATGTTAAACACGTGGTATCACATAAATTCGAGGGTAATCGACAAGTTAAATAATTTCCTTCTGAGAAAGTTTGTTTATGAAAAACTAAAACAATTCAATTACTGATTGTACTAGTTCTATTTTGAGTTATAAAATTCTTCCGTTGGTGGTTGAACTGATCGAATTTATCGAATTGATCGAATTGACGTTCGTCGACGAAAAAAAATACTCATAAGTTTTATCTATTTTAGAAATACTTGAAGATTCTTAATTAATAAATTCTGTAATGAATTTTGATTGTAGGCTGGGGAGCCCACAACAGTAATTACCCAATACCATATCTGACAGCAGCTGCAGCTCTGGGGATGAAACGTTTGGACGTTGATGCATTTATCCAACGTCTGGACAAGGCCTTGACGAAAGTCCGAAGGCGTTCAGCCCCTGTAACACCGACAGCCTCTCTAGCTGGTTCGAGTATCAACGGTGATGCAAGCAATCCTGGTGGACCTGGTGAATCTTCCACCGCGTCCACCAGCCGAGCGAGTAGCAAAGACAGCCTGCGAAAATGAACCGTAATCAACGCAACTGGCCAGTCCAATCAGCACATTAACATCAACTTGTAAATGATGAATTTTCTGTGCTGATTGGTCTGTCCAATTGCGTTGAGATACCGAGTTAATTAAATCTGGGGAAAAATGAGCTCAAAGGTGCGCTTTGAGAGGACGAAGCGCTGGTCGCTCGACGATTTTTAACGATTTCACCATTATTACGTTCTCTCAACACTCATTTGTTATTAATCTTCATGATTGAGTTTCATTGTCAAACAATTGTATGTAATTCGGCATTTCAATTTTTTTTCTAACGCACCTTTTGCATTTTTATTTCATTTTCACGTGTATGAAATAATTCAGTACAGTGCACTTTATAGAACAATTCGCAAATTTCGGGGCGAAGTCTCTGGAAAATCTATTAATTTTTTTGGATGATTCTATGACAAGTTTTGGATAGGAAAAAGTCAGTGGATTTGGATTTTTCTATGTTTATATTCTCTTGGGATACTTTCTGTATGGATGAAAAATCTCTTGAGAAAAATTCAAACAGAAAAATCAAAATATTTCAACTTTTTTCTATCGAATGTACAATCAAATTAGCGAAAAGGGCGATTAAAAAGTTATTTGTAGTTTTTAGAGAGTTCCAATGGAAATTCAAGTGAATTTTCAAGGAAAATACTGGGATTTTCTATGGAATTTATTTCACAGGTGAAAATGACGGAACGGCAGGATACGATGAGACTTTTGGGGTTTTATTGAATATGGAATTATTTTGGTGAGGGGCTAGGGAAAAGTGAGAAGAAATTGTCAGAAAATCACTCACTCATTACTTCGATTTAAAAGCCCTTGTTCTAGAGGTAATTGCAGTGTTGAGGGCTTTTTTCACTACTTTACCTGGGTATGAATAGTTTTCTATTTTACAATTTTAAGTGAAACCGACTGGAAATCAAATGATAAAGATCGATGCGTAAGCAATAAAAATAACGAGAGAATTAGATCTATGGGTGAAGTCACTGAGAAAAAAAAAATGAAGAAAGACACGAAATAAATTCACAAATGGATATCGCTCCTTCTCGACACAATGAATTGTAAATTGGAATAAAACGAGAGGGTTCAGTTAATTAGACAGCTTCTGGAGGTTGATAATTAGCGTAGATTTTTTTTACCTCACTCCACTTTGATTACTGCTCCGTCAGAATAGATGCATCTCCTGGGAAGTGATAAAATGCGATAAATCGAATTTTACACTTTTGTTATTTTTTTATTTAACTTGGGGAATTAGGCTCTAGAGGGGAATATCTGAGGATCTTCCTGTAGTTGAGGAAATTCCTGACCAAAAATGTCTGACATTATCTCCCAAAACTACTCATTACCATTTCAATCGACATTTAATGGTACATAGAAATTGAATGGTCGATTTGTCGTATTTTTTCATTTCCCTTCTCAGAGAGTTAATGAAAAATAATGAAGGGAGCATGAGGCGTTGAGTGTCGCCTGCATTTAGGATTAGAGATTAAAATTAATCACACGCATCAAAGAATTAGCTCTACTAAACCTAAACCGAAAATTAAACAATTAAGAAATGAGAATTAAACAAAAAAGTGGTAGAGAGTAAATTTCAATGAGAGGTAGGAATATTGCATGAATTAGGTGAGCAGAGAAGAGAGAGAAAGAGGGCCTGGAGCCTAGGTGAGAACTAGATGGATCATTGAGCATTGAAATCTCAATGGCTGAGAAGCTATAGAACACATTAGATAGTGGAAATTTGTTATTAATTTGAATGAATATAGCCTTTACACGTTGTTAGTTATATCTGTGCTAATAATGTTTACAAAATTTAAATTCAATTAAGCCTAGCTCAATACTCAAATTTTTATCCCTACGTTTATCAATGTTAACAATGTTTATTTATTTTTTTATAGATATTAGAAGTGGCTTTGCAAGTAAGGGAGTAAGTAGATGCAATTAGTTGATTTATTTCTGTGGGGAAGTGGTACTAACATTTTTTTTCAATATCTCGAGAATTAATGGATTTAGAAGAAAATATTAGAATTTTTCTTGAACAATTCCCTCTGATGATTTCTTCTAGATTTGTCAGTTTTGTGAGTATTTTTGCAATAATGTCATCCCTTCTCTGCAGATATCGAATCACTTAATAACAATAAAAAAATGAATTCTGACGATGAAATAATAATGTTATCGAGTGACTGTATTGTAAAGAATGTTAACTGAGTAATTGATCAATTAATCACACGCAGAATAAATCAATACAATAAGTACTGTCAGACAAATGAAAATTTTTGCAAAAAGTACTTGAAAATTATCCTATGTAAATAATATATTGGTTCGACCAATTATTTCATTCCACTCCTCGACACGATATTATTTATAATCTCTTTACTACAATCACGATTTATCCAAAACAATGAGGAAGAAATGAGGTAATTAAAAGTTATATTAATGAAAGTTGCGCTCATCGAAGAGTTGTACAACGATTGGAAAGGCCTAAGTTTCAAAAGTTGACGTTTAAAAATGAAAAACCGTATAAAAACCCTGAAAATTTATTGCTCTACGGTGAATTTTGCAATTGAACGAAGGAGTATTGTATATAAATAATATTAAATCTACGGAATAAGTACGAGGAGGAAAAGCAAAAAGTGAATCCATACGAGACATTCCATTATTAAAATTGCAAAACAGCAGAGAAAACATCTGCTATTTATAATCGTAGTACTAAAACAATACGAATTCGAAACCTATATAACGAATTAGATACGAAATAAATGAATAAATCAGAGATTATGCATCAGAACAATTTTAGGAGATAAATGTACAAGCTCTTCCCAGAAAAAGCAAGAAAAATTATAACAATTAAGGATGTAATTTCAAAAAGATACTAGTGACATTCGTTATGAACTTCAGTTCAGGTCCAAGCGAGTATTTTCTCATTTTACATTAATTTGGAGAGACAATTGCTTTATTTTCAGTTGCTATTCGCGAATGAAAGATGATGGACCTCACCTTTATTTGTGATAATAAAGAAAAACCACTATTGAATAAAAATAAATATAAAAATCGTTGAAATAAACATGAACCAATATTTATTGCTCTCTTCCTGACAGACATTTATTTTCGTTGAAAAATACTGTTTCACTGCAGAACCTTTTTAGAAGAATCTTTTTATTTTAAAAATTCGTTGTCTCTGTCTGATACTTTCGGTTCTCTAAGCCGTCCATTCATTCGATTAAATAATACAAATGCTAATCTTTTGGAGCTTAGAATTACAGTTTTGAAATGTTCTTTAATTTATCGTCGTGTCTTCATTCCCACGGAAGTTATAACTTTTCAATACATATATATTCTTTTCGTTTTGGAGAAGACTACGGTCCCATCACGTTGGGGGCCTCAATATATATGGGCAAGTCAGTCGGTAAGTTATCATGCCTATCCTGGTGTTTTTTAAACCTTGAGAAAACATCTAGATCGAGACGCTGTTTTAAAACCTCTTCTCCCTCAACCAATCACAGCGGATGTTTACATCAATGCTAAATATGTGTGGGATAACGGTGAAAATACAGAGGGGGAGGGAACAAAGCATTTGGGAATTGGGCGCGAAAAGCCCAACGGTTTTGTTCTTTGAGCGGATTTCTCTCTTCCGCACGGTATTCATTTGTCTTTGAGAATCAGTGGAAGCAAGTCGGTGCCTGACAGTCAAATCAACTCAAATTCATCTCGATCCATCAAATTCTACCGAAAGAAGCTGAATTTTCCGAAATGGAGGGAGAATTCAACGGAATTGCCTCTTCCACCGAGGAAATTGACAAAAATTATTGTAAATCTAGTTCTCCTGAGGGAATTGGACAGTGCGAGGACTCAGGATTTGCTAGCATTGCTGGTTTCATCCCTGAAAATGGTGAGTGATTTTATAATTCGTGAAACAAAAGAGTAAAACAAGGCAATGACATTCCGGGAAAAAATTCTCAGTGAATTGTAGAAAATCGTCAAGTAATTCGCAGGAATATGATTGCATCGATCACTGAAGCTGTTAAATTGCTCATGTCCATGGCAACAGTTCTGGGGCTGGACAAAAAAAGTATTGACATGATGAAATACTCGATTATTTGAGTTGATATTCAGTTTTGTTAAATGTTGATTTGTCCCAGAAATCATTAGTTAGAGAGAAATTATCAAAATAGATGTTTTATGTCGAGTTCCCTCAGCTGCAAAAGAATTTTTTGCAGCTTTTTCTTTATGTGAATAGTTTCCGAAATAAAGGGATAATTAATAAAAGTGAAAATTCAATTTTATTTGAATTTCAGTTATTTTAGTCATCGGTTTATTCCAAAAACTACTGATCTTAGGAAAAAGTATCAGAAGAAATTTTTTGCTGGAAATTTCCACCGCCTAGTTTTCGAGATAATTCAATAACCAACTAAAATATAAAATATGTTGTATGTCACTCAGTCACTTCACGTTTAACCTTTTTTATTCCAGACGAGCAATCTAAACTGGCAGAGGCTCCAGTCGTCCAGACTCGAGCGGACCGTGAACGTCAGCACCAGGAAAATCTGGCGGCAAAACGCGAAGCAGATCTGCAATACGAAAAAGAGAAACGGGAGCAGGCGTACAAACGACTGATGCACCTTCTGAAACAGTCCAAGTTCTACTCGGACTTCCTCCTGAAGAAGCTGAGCGCCCCCAAGCCCCCAAAGTCCTCTAAACGCAAGTTGTCAGACGCTGACATTCCCTTGCCTGCAGCAAAACGCTCCAAAAGACGTTACCCGACTCCTGAAGACGATCTCAAAGTGTCTCTTCCCCTTCGTCTTCAGAATCGAATAACTCGACATGGAATGAAATTGAGCGACAAGGAGATTCAAGCAGAACTGGCAGTAATTGATGATGACGAGCCTCCACAGGACGTGATTACCCATCCAAAATACTTCACAGGTGAACTGCGAGATTACCAACAGGAGGGACTGCAGTGGCTGAAGGCCCTCTACGAAAATGGAATGAGTGGAATCCTAGCTGACGAGATGGGTCTTGGTAAAACCATTCAGGTGATTGCGATGATAGCTCATCTCCTGGAGAAGCGCCAGGCTGGGCCCTTTCTGATCATAGCGCCTCTATCGACCATCCCCAATTGGCTGATGGAGTTCGAGAGGTTCGCCCCGAAGATTCCAGTGGTGCTCCTGTATGGAACTTCACAGGAGAGAGTCCAGCAAGCTCGCACAATCAAAAAAACAGCGTCAGTCGATGGCTTCAGGACACTCCCAGTGGTCCTTACGACGTATGAGATTATCATCAGGGATAGGAAAGCGATCAGAGGGCTCAAGTGGAGGTACATAATTATGGACGAAGCTCAACGCATCAAGAATGCAGAGTGTCAGCTGTTGCAGGCGTTGAAAACCTGTGAGTCATCGAACCGTCTTCTCCTCACGGGGACACCTCTTCAGAATAATCTCAAGGAGCTTTGGTCCCTTTTGCACTTTCTCATGCCCCAGATATTCAGTGACCTCGCTGTGTTCGAGTCATGGTTCGATGTGAAGGATTTCCAGCACGAAGAAGGCACCAACAGAATTATTCAGCAGGAGGAGGAGAGAAAGGTCCTGCAGTCACTTCGAGAGATTCTCAAGCCCTTTATGCTGAGGCGATTGAAGTCAGATGTTTGCCTGGACATTCCGGGGAAGAAAGAGGTGATGGTTTATGCCCCTATGTCAGCACTTCAGAAACAGCTATACACAGCGTATCTCAATCGAGATATCTACGCTATGTACAAGACGAAGCCTGAGCCTCTTATTGTAGACGACGAGTTTGGAAACAGACCCAAAAGGAGATGTACTATCAAGATCAGATACCCGGGGTCTAGGTCGTTGGAGAACCGTTACAGAACCGGTACGTCTTCGGACGACGATAGTCGTTCACCGACGCCTGATCCAGATTACTCGTCTTCATCGTTAGAAGCTTATTTTCAGAGCCAAGATCCTTCAAAGTTTGATTCAGGGCATGGAGTGACGCAAAACGAGGTTGCACCTCCGAAAACCGCTATTGTGGAGAAGGCGATGGAGAACTGGACAGAACATGTAGACGTGACTGAGGATAACTGCTATTATCTGTTTAGATTGTCCTTTGGAAGTCGTCAGGTTATGTATCGAAAGATTATTAATCATCCCTATTTGATTCATCTGCCCCTGAATGACGCTGGGTTACCCAAGGTTGATGAAGAGCTGATCACGGCTTCTGGGAAGTTCGTCGTGTTGGACAGAATGCTGAAGAAACTCAATGAGGCAGGCCACAAGGTCCTTCTCTTCTCCACCATGAAGATGATTCTGGATGTCGTCGAGGATTATTTGAGTATGAGACCGTGGAAATACCTGAGACTCGATGGAGAAGTCGACATCGAGACGAGAAAACACTCCATCAGTCTATTTAACAATGATCCTCAATACTTTCTATTTATCATCACTACGAGAGCAGGGGGCGTTGGCCTGAATCTGGCATCTGCTGACACTGTAATCATCTTTGACAGCGATTGGAACCCTCAAGTCGACGTTCAGGCGATGGCCAGGTGCCATAGAATTGGCCAGAACAGACCTGTCGTCGTGTACAGACTCTGCACCAAAGGGACTTTCGATGAAGCTATCATCAGTCGTGCTGAGGCCAAGAGGAAACTTGAAAAACTCGTAATTTCGAAAGAGATTGAGGAGATGAAGTTGTTTAATAGAGAAGGGCTTATAAAGCTCAAGATATTGTTGGATTCGAGTGAACAGCAAGTGGCAAACTCTGGGAAGGAGTTCCTCTCTGAGGAGGAGCTGGAAAAACTTCTTGATAGGAGCGATCTTGAAGTGAAGGTCTAACTGTAGAACACTAGAGAATTTATTGCGATTTAAAACTTATCTCTAGGATATTCATTTCATTTTGATTTCATTTTAGATAAAATTTTTAAGTTCTGAGAGTGGTCTATTGAGAATTTTACGTTTTAAACGTGAGTAGCTAGAGGATGTACAGGTTCGATGGTATTTTCTTGAGTTAGAAATACCAGTCGAATAAGGAGGATAAGAAAGTCAAGAGTTTCTTGTATTAAAAGTAATGTCAAAGAGACATTATAATAGATACTTTTTCATAAAAAACACCTTATAATTAATAAATTTTTGTTACATTTATTTTATGGTTCAGTGTTTGTACAAAAGAGAAACTTTCGAAGTACCGTATATGTGTAGTTGTTTAAATGTGAGAGTAATTAATAAAAGACAAATTTATCTTGATTGGTTGCGTTTTTCATTTGAAAGGAAGATAATTAATTTTCTTCTATTTTTACTATATTGCATTCTGGCAGGAATGTCCAAGTGTTTCTGATTTATCATTGGCTGTTCTTTCTTCTGTCAACAGTTTTCAAATCATTCCACAGACGTTGAATCGTCATGGAATTTGAATTAATTGTGGTTTTCTATTTGCTATTCGTGTTTATAGCTCTCTCCCTTCTGCTGATACTTTTCCCAATATTGGTTTTACTCCGATTTCCTTCATTTCCAAACATTTGGTGGATTACCGTCAAGCTGTAAACATAATGCCCAAGTGTATACTTTTAATCCATTTTAAATTGCGTTGACATTTTTCATTTACTACGTTTTAGAAATTTTAATAAATCTTAATCTTAAATAAATTGACATTTGAGAACAATGGAGTTTCTCACTGGAGAGGGACACCAGCCGTCTTTGGAAGTAAAACATCTTCCGGAGGGAGTGGAGTCCGAGGACTCAGGATTTGCGAGCATCGCCGGTTCAGAAAATTTGCAAAATGGTGAGGTATATTTTTTTCCATTATACATTAAGATATTTCAGAGATGGAGTACATACGATACATTTTGACAATTTTTCTGACCATTAGAAGTTAAAATTTCACTGATTTCCTCTGTCAATCCGGTGATTCTTGACTTCTAGTTTAGTAAACCAACCGAAAAACAAATCAATTCAAGGACAGCAAACCGTAGCAAGTAGAGACCTTATATTTACATGATCATATCGAATTTCCCTCAATAATTTCTCCCATGAGAGAATATAAACCTTTTCATATAGAATTCCCCGTGGAACCTCATGACCCTGAATAAATATACGTATACGTTAGGACTCGATTGTCTATGGATTATTTCAATAATAATTACAAACGTCCATGAAAAACCTATTTAATCATGAAGTTAAATTATTTAATAAACAAATATATCATATTTTCTGAAAATACGCTTTTGCGTCCCAAATACTTAATTTTTCAGTTTTTCATTTTTTTTTTTCATATTCAAGATCAATCACCATTACCGTAATAATTGCCCATATCTTCTCATCTTAACGAATTCCTCAGAAACGGTCGATAAAGTTGACGTGAAAAAATATATCTTTTCAAGTTTCATTATCATTCAATATCTAGTTTTCTAATCGCGTAAGAAATTTCGTACTTTTTCAGTAAACTATTGCAAAAATTCACTGAACTTTACCAAAAATTTAGAAAAATACCTAGACCCTCAGCTGAAAGTTTGTGAATTGTTGGATAATAATAAAACGGAGAAACCGTATATTTTTCCACGTCTAAATGATCCAAGGGTTTCAGAAATTGACAAAAAAAAACATGAAAAATGAGAAGATATCAGCAATAACTCCTCGAGACTTTCTAACTGCCTTAGGAAACAATCCTTACCTTCAATTCCATTGGGAAATGGTAAACTAGAACAAGTCTGTTTCTCTCGAGGTCAGTT
This sequence comes from Fopius arisanus, assembly GCF_000806365.1. Lineage (NCBI taxonomy): Eukaryota > Metazoa > Arthropoda > Insecta > Hymenoptera > Braconidae > Fopius > Fopius arisanus. The sequence goes on along the minus strand of NW_011887769.1, from coordinate 832,583 downwards.
TCATTCGGATTTCTCGAAATTCAAAAAATATAAAGATATTGTAGCTCTCATCTTTTTCGATAAAAAATGTTTATGCAAAAAATTAGTCATTCTCCGTCAATCCCAGATATTCGCAATAAACTGGTCTCGAAAAAAATATATTTACCCTAGTCCACCACTTCACTACTGAATCATCCTCTCGATATTTCATTCAGACAAAGCTGCAGATCATGAAGAAGGTGCTCTTATTGAGGCACAGAGGAGTTTCGAAGATCGTGCAGCAGCTGTACGAGCCCAGCGGGAGCAGCAAAACGAGAAAAAGCGTCAGGATACTTACAAACGCTTGTTGCGCTTGGTGTCAAAGAGCCAAGTGTACTCTGCGTTATTTGCCAAGAAGTTTGCCGCACAACAGAACGAGCTAGAGGAGTCGAAGAATGAAGGCAGTTCGAAGGAGCACGCAGATGACACGGAGGAGCCCAGTGCAAAGAAGGCAAAACTCAGCCCTGACGTTGATGTTAAAAAGCCTGAGGCAGGGATAGAGGATAAGCTAGATGAGAATAAGGAGAAGAAAACCTTCGCCCCCCTGAAGTATTTCAATGGAGATTTACGAGACTACCAGAAAGAGGGTCTCCAATGGCTGAAAGCCCTCTACGAAAACGGAATGAATGGAATCCTAGCTGACGAGATGGGTCTTGGTAAAACCATTCAGGTGATTGCGATGATAGCTCATCTCCTGGAGAAGCGCCAGGCTGGGCCCTTTC
>NW_011887769.1:825883-828828 GCF_000806365.1 Fopius arisanus | reverse complement strand
ATTACAAACGTCCATGAAAAACCTATTTAATCATGAAGTTAAATTATTTAATAAACAAATATATCATATTTTCTGAAAATACGCTTTTGCGTCCCCAATACTTAATTTTTCAGTTTTTCATTTTTTTTTTCAAACTCAGCATCAATCACAATTATCGTAATAATTGCCCATATCTTCTCATCTTAATAAATTTCTGAGAAACGGTCGATAAGGTTGTCGTCGAAAAATATATCTCTTCAAGTTTTATTATCATTCAATATCTAGTTTTCTAATCGTGTAAGAAATTTCGTACTTTTTCAGTAAACTATTGCAAAAATTCGCAGAACTTATATACTTACCCTAGCCACTTCACTACTGAATAAACATCCTCTCGATATTTCAACAGACAAAGCTGCAGATCCTGAAGAAGGTGCTCTTATTGAGGCACAGAGGAGTTTCGAAGATCGTGCAGCAGCCGCACGAGCCCTGCGGGAGCAGCAAAACGAGGAAAAGCGTCAGAATACTTACAAACGCTTGCTGCACTTGGTGTCAAAGAGCAAAGTGTACTCTGAGTTATTTGCCAAGAAGTTTGCCGCACAACAGAACGAGCTAGAGGAGTCGAAGAATGAAGGCAGTTCGAAGGACCACGCAGATGACACGGAAGAGCCCAGTGCAAAGAAGGCAAAACTTAGCCCTAACGTCGATGTTAAAAAGTTTGACGCAGGGATAGAGGATAGGCTAGATGAGAATAAGGAGAAGAAAACCTTCGCCCTCCTGAAGTATTTTAATGGAGATCTACGAGACTACCAGGAAGAGGGTCTCCAATGGCTGAAAGCCCTCTACGAAAACGGAATGAGTGGAATCCTAGCTGACGAAATGGGTCTAGGAAAAACTATTCAAGCAATTGCCATACTTGCTCATCTCATCGAGCAGAAGCAAAGTGGTCCCTACCTGGTGCTGGCCCCTCTTTCCACGACTCCAAATTGGCTGTCAGAGTTTGAGAGATTCACCCCAGATATTCCAGTAGTCTTCTTCCATGGAAGCGAGGTAGAGAGAAATCTTCTAAAGAAGAAGATCAAGCGTCCAGTGTCTGTCGATGGCTTCAAAACCCAGCCAGTCGTCCTAACGACCTACGAGGTGGCACTCAGGGATAAAGACTTCTTGAAGAGCCAAAACTGGCGGTATCTCATCGTGGATGAGGGTCAACGCCTGAAGAACTCAAAGACTCAATTATCTCAGGTGATGCAAGAAATAAACTGCACGCATCGTCTCATCCTGACTGGTACTCCACTGCAGAACAACCTCAATGAGCTTTGGTCCCTCCTCTTCTTTCTCATGCCGGATATCTTCAATGATCTGGCTGTCTTCGAGTCCTGGTTTAATATTGAGGATTTCAGGAACGATGAGGGCACCAACAGACTTCTGAAGCAAGAGGAGGACAAGAAAGTTCTCCAATCCATCAGGGAGATCCTCAAACCCTTCATGCTGAGGAGACTGAAGGTTGATGTCTGCTTGGATATTCCACCCAAGAAGGAGGTGCTGGTTTATGCACCAATGACAAAACTCCAGCGTGATCTGTATTCGGCACTTTTGAATAATGATCTCGATGCAGCTACAGAGGAAACTCCTGAGGATCTTATTGTTGATGATGACTTCGGAAGGAGACCTAAACGCAGATGTACGTATAATAATCCATATTCCTCGATGAATATGAGTGTGAACATTCATGGAACTCCTGGGACTCCTGGGACTCCTGCAACACCTAGGACCCCTAAGCTTTCTGCGACTCTTGGAACTGCTGGAACTCCTGGAACTCCCAAGAGTCGTAGAGACACATCTCGTTTCTCACACATACCAATCACTGCTGAGAACTCTGAGTTCTTGTCAAAGCTCAATGGAACGAATCGCACGATATTGTATAAAAAAGTGGTCAATCATCCTTATTTGATTCACAATCCCTTGGCCGGTGACTTTCCTCAGGGGGGAAATGATTTGATAAGAGCTTCTGGAAAACTTATGGTACTCGACAGGATGCTAGAGAAACTCCACGAACGTGGGCACAGAGTATTGCTCTTCTCAACTCTGGTAATTATGTTGGATCTAATAAAGGATTATCTGCAGATGAAACCATGGAAGTATTGCAGGCTCGATGGAAATGTGAATGTTGCTGAAAGAAAGGAGTCGATCAAACTCTTCAATCATGATCCCCAGTATTTTCTCTTCCTCATAAGCACAAGAGCTGGGGGAGTAGGTTTGAATCTTGTTGGGGCAGACACTGTCATCCTGTTTGATAGTGATTTTAATCCACAGGCTGACATTCAGGCAATGGCGAGGTGTCACAGGATTGGGCAGAAAAAGCCAGTTGTCATATACAGGCTCTGCAGTAAGGGCAGTTATGACGAGATCATTATCAGTCGTGCTAAAGCAAAGAGAAAACTTGAGATGCTCGTTATTTCCAAGGAGATTGATGAGATTAAATTCAATAAGGAGGGGATCCTCAGACTGAAGAAGCTCCTGCAGGCCAGTGAACATCAGGCAGCCAATTCGCAGGATGAGCTGTTTACTGAGGAGGAATTAAATAAACTTTTGGATAGGAGTGATCTTGTCGCTGAAATGCAGAGCGCTGGGAAATCTGTGGAGTGAATAAGGACTTATTTTTATGTAAAATCCACGAAGCCAAAGTTGATTTGTATTAATTAATCTCACCAAGTGACTAGATAGCTTTTTACTTTACTCAAGCCTTTGATGAACGAGAACGTCCAGGCGCTTTGCTGTTCGTTGAATTTTTATTTTTATATGCCTGCGTTGATTGCTCGCGAAACTCAGCTTCCAGCTTCGTATATGTACCCCCTGAACGATAAATTTAATAAATGCATTGATTGTGACGTTTTGTCTGTATGATTTTTCTTTGGTGATCTTTTATCATTACCCAGTGGTTGATTGTGGCATGTGTGATGCTTGTGGGA
>NW_011887769.1:822068-825563 GCF_000806365.1 Fopius arisanus | reverse complement strand
GATATCAAATTGCATAATTAAAGGAAACACTAACAATGTGCATTTGTTCACGGAATTCTAGGAGATTTTTTTAGTATTCATAATATATATAAAAACATTTTCTTTAATTTGTAATTAAAAATTTAGAAAATAAAAAAATTGAAGAAAAAAATATATATATATATTGGAAACATTGTAATTTAATTTTCCATATAAAAAATAAATTTTATTAACTGAACTTAATTCATTAGTCACGTACTTTCATTACAACATGAAAAAACATCAGGAATATATTGATATTAAATATATTATTATGCATTTTTTATCGAGTTATTTTTTGAACTCTCGAATAAGTTTTTAAACTCTCGGTTTTATCCCGGATAAGTTTCAAATATCTCCAGAAAGAATATCGAACAACAATCATCTAAATCGTACCTCTTGACAGAATGATATTTCCGTTTGATTCTCCTGGCAGACTTGTAAATGGGGCATGCACTAGACTCATCACTATTTCCCGAGACATCTTCAAGGCTGCTATCCCCACATGCAGTGCCAGTCTCATCCTCATCGCTCTCACTCCCAGATGAAGGGGGCGACGAGATTTCGACCTGAGACGACTGCTTGGATTTTCTGTGCCTACCCTCCACCTGACAAGGCTTCCTAACTCCAGGGCCCCCCCAGACCTTCCCCAGAAGTCCCAACTTGGGTCTGGATGGCGCCAATTCAATGCCATCCCACCACATGGGCTCCTTGCACAGCAATTTGCCAGAGGGAATCGATGGATCCCTGGCAACCAGCCTCGTAATCTTCTCAGGGAAGAACCTCTGGGGTGGATCCTGGGATATCGCATCCCTGTACATTGTGAAGATATTCAACACGTGGCCATCGTTGTCCACTGAAATTGAAGGTATGTGTTCCTAAACGAAATCCCAAGATTTTTCCATGTTAATTAACTGGAAATAATTCTTCATTTCACATAATTTAATCCTAGAATACACTCATAAAATAAAATTCCAGGGAAATAAACAAAATATGAGTTGAAATTTTTATTCTTTACGGGTTTACTCAATCAAATTGAATAGTCTATAGTATAATGATAAAATTAATTTCATAAATTCTATAATTTTAAGAGAGAATAAGAGAATGAAAATGTAATCAACAGTGAATGACATGGGTTAGTGAGTAATTTCACCTTGAATCGACAGCCATCCCAGTTAGGTAGGGCTTCGAATCGATAAGCCCTTTGACTGCAGCAGGGATACCTCCCCAGAGGAAAGGAGGCAGCCCTCTGCTGCTCGTTGGCGAAGAACTGGGGATTATCCGGATGATAGCTGCACCAGTCCATCTGATTAATCGGAAAAAATGTGTTGCACTGTCGACAATTTAAAAAATGGCAGTCACCCCACAGTCTCCAGTAGACTTTCCTCCAGGTCCTGAGCTCTGACCGAAGACCCACGATGTAGTCGTTCAATGTCCAGTTGAAATCCCTAGAACAATTAAAGACAATTGAGAGGATCTTCTCATTGTGAGGATTTTCGTTGTGCGTGGAAAGCTTTTACTACCTCGTGTGCTTGCTGTGAAGGTCTCCCTTGCTGTCGATCTTCATGGAGCTGGGGAGACAGGGGACGCAGTCCGAAATCGAGCGAATGACATTTTTCCCACATTTTCCACACTTGAAAAGAGTTGACAAAGAACTGTAATGACCCCTCCTGGTGTCCGGGATTGGGTCCGCCAGGGACATGATTAATTTACAAAAGAGTCTGCTCTGCACCTTATCTTTTTTGTCTTTCAAAATTTCCACATCCATATTCGTAAATAAATCAGCTAATCTGGAAAAATTATCTGATCATGTTTTCTTCTTTAATAAACCGACAGGAATTAATTAATTCGTTGACCCCTCTCTCTTCAAATTAATTCGCGCTGTTTAATGAATGTTTTTATTTTTTCAAATTTTATTATTCTCAGTCTCATGATTCGTTACTTTTTTCTTCACTTTACTGGGAATTATTTTGCATGTAATTAAATCCGATTAATTTAATGCTATTAAAAAGATTCAGCATTAGACGTTTTTTCTATAATTTTTATTTCCTCGTTGTTATCGATGCTATTGCTGATCTCTAAAAAATTGCCAAATGTTTTCATCAAGTCAAAATTTTCCAAAGAATAAAAAAATTCCGTGGAATGAACCGAAAAGTTGAAACGAAAAATAGAAAACTTAATACACTCGTTAATAATTCAATAAAGATCTCCTTATGTCCATTTTTTTACACTACACTCATCGGTAAAAAAAAATTAATCATATGAAAAATATGTTGCCAAAAACATAATTCGCAAATTCTCTTCTGTACGCAATGAATCTGAGAATCGTTCTCTCTGAGAACTTTCTTCAATATTATTCCATTTTGCTATCTCAAGAGGAACGTTCTCAATATTTTTATTCGCTTTCTAGTCTAATATTGATGTTTTGTGATTTTTCAGTCCATTTTTTCATAAACTCAGGCGATAAAATGTACCTTTTTTGTTGACTTAAAAAGTTTTACGACTGCGATAATTTGCACGTGTTTTTTCTACAGTTTTTTGATTTTCCGGAAGGACAACAAAACGATACAGGGAAATTATTGCACGATCATGCTATTTCAAGAATCGTTAAATAAAGATAAAATACCGAACAGTTATAGTTTTGCGCAGCAATGCAGTCTAAAAAAAATCGATTTAAAAAAACTGGATTTTGGCCAAAAGGTAAGAACACCTTAAACGGAATTGATGAATGCAAACAGCATTGGAAAGAGTTCGTTTAGACATTGAAAATTGTCGATATTATATATATTATTGTATATAATATATACTATATGATATTATATATTATTATATTATAATATTGTATATATAATACATATATTGTATATATTCCCATAAATTACATCGAATGCTACTACAATTAGTAATATACATACATTTTAGAGATTATCAGAATGATAAAAAATGGAAAAACACCAATAACTGTCAAAAAACGCAACGAAATCATGTAAAACTATCATTTCAAAGAGCATGAAGTGTTCTTCAAAACGGTATATAAATATTTCTATTCATTTAGTTTGGAAAATTAGGTAAAATGTGAAAATCATATTTAGTTGAAAACGCCGTAAAACAATGAACGATGGTAGCAATAATATAAATCACGCATTCTTTTAGGCTTATTTAAGGACTGGTTGAATTATCTGGAAAAGATAATTTACTCCAAAATTGGGATTCCTAATTACTCTGGCAATTAATCGTTTTTTTTCAATAATTGTTAGCTAGCGTTCTAGCGGTTGTCAATGACTAGAGCGCTAGCTAACAATTATCGGGAAAAACAATTAATTGGCGGAGTAATTAGGAATCCCAATTTTGGAGTAAATTATCTTTCCGAGATAGTCCATCCGGCCCTTAAGGTTGTTGTCGCGTAGAATTTTTTTTCGACAGTTTTCGTTAAAAATTTTATGGTGAATAGTTTGAAAAATTAGCAACAAAATGAGC
>NW_011887769.1:819256-821783 GCF_000806365.1 Fopius arisanus | reverse complement strand
ACTATATACCGCTAAAAGATTGTGTTCTAAACTGGCCCGTTTTACAGCGGATAAACTTTTTACAGAGACTGTCGCGCGACAACCACCTTAATGAACCATGAAACAGCTATGTAGCAGTTACGTTAATATTAAAGAAAACGAAAACGTTATCGGTATCGGATCATTTAATTATAGATAAAAGTCTTAACTTTGAATACCTAGTGAAAATATTGTCGTTTAGGCAGGTAAGAATCGTAGATGTTTTTAACACTTCAGACATATTCTCGTGGCAAAAAACAAGACATTGCTCTAGGAGAGGTTCCATCTGGAGGAAGGATGCTGATACTGTGATTGGTATGACATTACTGGCCTCCAAAACTGGCCACTCTGATTTTTTAATGATATCTTTTTTAACCCATCGCATCAACCAGTCGAAGATGACGATGTCACAGTGGACTGAGATGTCCATCTCCTCGAGTTTCTGACCTGCAGTCACGTCAGCGAAGTAACACATCTTCTGGATGAGTAGCTTCTGGGGGCATCTAAAGTCCTTTTTCACGTTTTTTGCTTCATCGCACACGTGGATTTCCACTTCGGTTCTGCTTAGAAAAAGATAAATATTTATTTGAAATACTTTATCGTAATGAAGATTAATTTTAATAATGGACTGATTTTAAGGTAATCATTCCTGATAACGCTTCCATTGGTTTTCAGGCGAAAAATAACGTGTAGGAATCGACTCTTATTGTGTGGGAACCTGTTTGCATTAAACGAATTGAGCTCGTTACGTCGCTATATGTACTAAAAAAGACCTCACCAGCGCTTAGCATTACCCAGTTATTTTTCACCTTCGAATAGAGGAGAATAGGAGAAAATCAGCGAAAGCACTATCAACACTGATTACCTATTTTAATTAATTAGGATTTAATTTATTCACTCGAGAGATTTGCGATGGACTTTACTCCTGTCCTTTTCTTTCTCCTTGTGCGTTGAAGAAGTGCCGACTTTTTCGAGATTAGCTGTGAGAGAAGCTGTTCTTTTGGCTTCAGTTGTTGCCACAGGTTTTTTGATAATTGGTTGGGAAACAGTGGGTTTCGGCAGCATATACGGTAGCACTGAGTCCAACAAACCCTCGTGGAGGACATCACTCAGACTTTTCTTCATCAATTTTCCCAGGGGATGCTCCCTGTTGTCACCCTCGTGCTTGTGAGTTTTATTCTTTTTCATTGATGACACACTCTCTGGAGATTTTACACTACTGCCGCTGTTGGAGGTCTGGTCGCTTTTCTTGTTTTTCTCAATATTCGAGTCGTCCTGAGATTGTGGATTAGAATTCATTTGGTTCTCCTCCTGGGAATGAGATGCACATTCAATAGAAAATGAAGATATCATTAACGTACTGCAGAGGAGGTTTACCGGAGGCTTCTGGCTTGTGTCCAGGATCAAGTCCTCGGTGCCGACGTTCTTCTCATTGGGAGAGCGAATATTCAAGTCAATTTTTGCAAGTTCTGTCCAGTTTAACTCCGAATTTGTCGACAAAATCGTTGATAACTCATCGAAACTGTCATTCACTTGATAAGCGGTCCTCATGAACTCGAAGAACATTTGAATCGTCAGTTCCGGATATTTTTCCTCGTTAATTGGAAAGCCATCACCTATTTTTTTCGTGTACATGTCGAATGACCTCGAGAGTCGGCTCTCACTTGATCTGGGGCTTTGCAATGCTGGTAAATCATAATTATGATCATTTAAAATAAATTTTTTTATTAATGATCACTTTTATTGAAAATTTATTGACGCGATAGAAGTAATAATTGAAATTTTAGGAACTCATTTATTTTCCAATAAAAAACGTTTTCTAGCCTTTTATTCCAACGTCAAGAGTTTTAGATGAATCAATATTTAACCAAATGTAAAAATGTGCCGTATCTATTCTTATCAGATTGTTACCGTCTAAACATTATGAGACTCACCATCACTCATTGAAATAGCACTCGATAAAATTGGTTTGGAAATGCTTCTCTTCAGTCTCTCATTGTATATCCTCTCGAATTCCAACCGCTTCAACCTATTCTGATACATTTCAACTTCCTCAAAGACTAAATTCAAAAACTAAAGGATATAAAGCAGCCTAAGATCCCTATCATCTTAGGATTTTTAATTTTTTTGAATTGCTTCTGATGTAACTAATTAAATAAACAAGGGCATATTGAAGAGTACACAAGTAATTTACTTAATATCGGCGTTTCCAAAACTTCCTGAAACGATAGATCAAACAAACTCATTACGAAACTCTGCCACGCATGAGCGTGTGGGTCACGATAATAACATCTGGATCCTGTTTACTAATATTTCGACGAATTCACATGAATTAATTTGAATAAATGCCAGAAGTTGGTTTCATTAAAAAACAAAAGCCGCAGCAATTTGAACTCGAGATCCTGGTATTTTTTAAATTTTTTATTTCATAACATTTTTATATCGAACAGTATTTCCGTCTGTTCCGCACTGCATGCTTTCTTTATATGGTGCCCTTAACGCCTTCTCG
>NW_011887769.1:813002-814111 GCF_000806365.1 Fopius arisanus | reverse complement strand
GGTAGCATATACAACTGTCGGAGGCAAGAGGAAAAATTGAGGATCTGTTCAGTAGACAATCATCCGTCCATCTTAGTGAAGTTGGAAGACGACGATGGGGAGATATGGCTCAGCGAGGGGGGCGAGGTGGTACTTGTGACACTGATGCATTTGATAATCGAGCCGCTAACGGAGAATCGTTTGGGGATTCTCGAGATGGACGACTTGGGCGAGGTACCGAAATTGTTCTCCCTCACCCTGAACAGCACAGAAATTCGAGGATCATCTCCTTTTCATAATCAGCCATACCTCCGGACAGTAAAGCTCATCAACAATCAACTTCGAGAGTTCCCTATGGAGTTCGTCCATACAATTCCTACTTTGAGATTCTTGACGATTCAAGGACAGCAAATTGAAGAAGTACACAATTATTTAGTTTCAACTGTCACAGAATATCTGACGACACTTGATTTCCAAGATAATGAGCTAAAAGTTATTGGACCCAATGCTTTTTCTCACTTTACATTCCTGGACGCTCTGAATTTGACGAGCAACAAGTTGGAGAGGTTGACGGATGATATGTTCCGTGGTCTCCATTTTTTGAAGATTCTCTCGTTGACAAATAACTGCATAAAGACAATTGATCCTGAGACTTTCTCAGACCTTAAAAAGTTGGAAGTCTTGAACATCGATGACAACCCGTTGGGTTGGTTGACGATTGAATTGTACAAACCTATGCGCCAATGGACGATTGGTCAATTTTTGGAACGATTTTTAAGTGCACTGATGGAGATTAAACCAGAAGGGAACGTAACGAATCATCTCATCAACATATCAAAAACTCTATGATTTTTATGTCACTGACTAATTTGTTTTGCTTCTTCCGTCCGCTTTCGTGTTCGATCTGTCGGCGCTAGGAGAACTGCAAATTTTGTCTACAAACGGTATTTTCTTTGTTATTTATCTTTTTTTTCTCATTTGAAATATTAATTCGGATCCTTCGTCTAATTTCCCAACCATTTACGTTGCATAGACGCGTCCACACGAGACTTAAGAATGCGGTCAAGTTTTCCTATAAGACTCTGCGTTACAGACAGGTGTTTTCACTAATTATTATCTCGTTCAAATGG
>NW_011887769.1:809993-811430 GCF_000806365.1 Fopius arisanus | reverse complement strand
CAAGATAATGAGCTGAAAGTTATTGGACCCAATGCTTTGTCTCACTTTACATCCCTGAACGCTTTGAATTTGACGAGCAACAAGATGGAGAGGTTAACGGATGATATGTTCCGTGGTCTCCATTTTTTGAACATTCTCTCGTTGAAAAATAACTCGATAAATACAATTGATCCTGAGACTTTCATAGACCTTATAAGGTTGAAAGTGTTGAACGTCGATGACAACAAGTTGGAGAGGGTGACGGTTGACATGTTCCATGGTCTCGATCATTTGAAGACTCTCTCGTTGAAAAATAACTCGATAAATACAATTGATCCTGAGACTTTCTTAGACCTCAGAAAGTTGAAAGTCTTGTACCTCGATGACAACAAGTTGGAGAGGTTGACGGCTGACATGTTCCATGGTCTCGGTGATTTGGAGATTCTCTCGTTGAACAATAACTGCATAAATACAATTGATCCGGAGACTTTCGTAGACCTTACAAAGTTGAAAGTCTTGAACGTCGATTTCAACAAGTTGGAGAGGTTGACGGATGATATGTTCCATGGTCTCGGTGATTTGGAGATTCTCTCGTTGAACAATAACTACATAAATACAATTGATCCTGAGACTCTCTTAGACCTTACAAAGTTGAAAGTCTTGAACGTCGATTTCAACAAGTTGGAGAGGTTGACGGATGATATGTTCCATTGTCTCAGTAATTTGGAGACTCTCTCGTTGAAAAATAACTTGATAAATACAATTGATCCTGAGACTTTCTCAGACCTCGCAAAGTTGCAAATCTTGAACGTTGATGGCAACGAGTTGGACAGGTCTACGACTGACACTTTCAAATTGATGCGCTTTTTGATAATTTCTCATTCACCGAGACAATTGAGTTTTGATGGAACAAAGTTAACAGTACATAGACTTTGGCTGCGATTTTTTGGAGACGTCATGGAAAATAATCCACCGGAGGAACTAAGGAATCTTTTTATTAGCGTGTCAAAAATGCTACGGCCCAAATTGTACTGGTTGTAACGTATGTCACGTTTACATGTGCGATTAATTGTAAGTGAATTTAATGTACGGAGCGTTGGTTACGTCGTTGTCGATAACCCTCGCTCTCTCCGAATCGGACCACCGGACTGACCACCGGTCTCCGTAATCAGCTATAATAAATCTCACTGAATCTAAACCATCCGTTATTAATTATTGTCCGTGGCTAGTAATGCCACAACTACCAGTTACAACACTGGTACTGACTAATTTGTTTTGCTTCTTCCGTTTTTTTTCGGGTTCGATCTGTCGGCGCTAGGAGAACTGCAAATTTCATCTACAGACGGTATTTTTTTTTATATTCATCATATTTTTCTCATTTGAAATATTAATTCGGATCCTTCGTCTAATTTCCCAATCATTTACGTTGCATAGACCTGTCCACACGAGACTTGCGAA
>NW_011887769.1:805179-806363 GCF_000806365.1 Fopius arisanus | reverse complement strand
GGTAGCATATACAACTGTCGGAGGCAAGAGGAAAAATTGAGGATCTGTTCAGTAGACAATCATCCGTCCATCTTAGTGAAGTTGGAAGACGACGACGAGCAGGTATGGTTCTCGAATGAGATGGAACTGGTACTTGGGCCAGTGGCGCATTTGATAATCGAGTCGCTAACGGAGAATCGTTTGGAGATTCTCGAGATGGACGACTTGGGCGAGATACCGCAATTGTTCTCCCTCACCCTGAACAGCACAGAAATTCGAGGACCATTTCCTTTTGATAATCATCCATATTTCCACACACTAAAGTTGATCAACAATCAACTTCGAGAGTTCCCTAGGGAGTTCATCGGGGAAATTCCTGATTTGAGACTCTTGACGATTCAAGGACAGCAAATTGAAGAGGTACACAATTATTCAGTTTCAATTGTCCCACCACATCTGGGGACTTTCAATTTCCAGGATAATGAGCTAAAAGTTATTGGACCCGATGCTTTTTATGAGTTTATAAACCTGCACACTCTGAATTTGACGAGCAACAAGTTGGAGAGGTTGACGAATGGTATGTTCCGTGGTCTCGGTAATTTGCAGACTCTCTGGTTGAAAAATAACTGCATAAATACAATTGATCCTGAGACTTTCATAGACCTTACAAGCTTGCAAGTCTTGAACGTCGATGACAACAAGTTGGAGCGGTTGGCGGCTAACATGTTCCATGGTCTCGGTGATTTGGAGATTCTCTCGTTGAACAATAACTGCATAAATACAATTGATCCTGAGACTTTCTTAGACCTTACAAAGTTGAAAGTCTTGAACGTCGATGACAACCAGTTGTCGAGGTTGACGGCTGACATGTTCCATGGTCTCGGTGATTTGGGGACTCTCTCATTGAAAAATAACAGCATAAATACAATTGATTATAATACTTTCTCAGACCTCAGAAAGTTGCAAATCTTGAACGTTGATGACAACAACTTGGACAACTTTATGTCTGAAATGTACAAATATATCCGCCAATGGATGATTGCTCAATTGAATTCCAATGGAACAGAACTATCAGTACAGGAACTTTGGAATCGATTTTTAAGAGCACTCATGGAGGCTAAACCAAAAGGGAACGTAACGAATCATCTCATCAACATATCAAAAACTCTATGATTTTTATGGCACTGACTAATTTGTTTTGCTTC
>NW_011887769.1:777621-803879 GCF_000806365.1 Fopius arisanus | reverse complement strand
AACAGATTAAATTAATCTCAGTAATATACAGAAATGGTGTTGACAGCTGGCAAAGATATCCACAGGGGTGCCCTGGAGCTAGTGAAAAACATAAACTACGGGTACGAGGGCGTTATAACCTAGTCCAACACTTGCTCCAATTATTAATCCAATAATTTTGTTCCAACAATTGGGAGAACAGCAAGCTCATGGGAACGCACAAAATCGTCGAGGCGACGATCAGTGTCCTGAAGCAAATCGTCAGTAGTTCCGATTGGAGCACAGCAAAGTAAATAATCCTCTGTCCTCTACAAGTCGGGTATCTATTTTATTTTTTTTTTCTGTACTTTTTTGTTTCTAGAAAACTCATGGATTTGATAACGTTGAATGGAAAGTACATGATAGCTGCTGTTCCCCTGGAGGCCTCCATTGGAAATATGGTTCGCAGGATTCTTCAGATAATCAGGGAAGAGTACACCCTCGAGCTCAAGAATAAACCGGAGGAAGCCGACCCCCAGGAATCTCTCCACAAAATTCTCACGTCCCAAGGAACTCAAGACATTGATTTCAATATTTCTATGCCTGATTTGAAGTCGACGATCATCGAACACATTAATGAGTTCGAAGTGGAGCTGGAAACATGGTAATTATCATTATTTTTTAAATCGTATTATCAATTTATCTAGGAAAGTATTGGTTTGGATCGGAAATAGTAAACGTTTTTTTGAGGATGATTAAATTTCCTAGGAAAAAAAGTTTCTCGATATTTCTTCCTGATGTCAACAGTTTTTCTTCCAAATGGAAGTACTGCAATCGTTGAAATTTAAGTTTTGTATTTTTTTTTCGTTATGTCGATCCATTATACTCCAAAAGGTCAGAAAATACAATTTTTGGAGCGCCATCGTCGGTGTGTATTTGTTTGCGTGTATGTGGCAATTGTGTCAAACCCTTCAAACTTTATCTCCGATTAAATGATTTACTTGCTCATAGATAAGTATTGCTAAATCCCGTCGATAACATTAATCAGAATTCAATTGATTTTTTATTAATTCAAGACTTCCATTTCTTTATTTATCTTTTTGCTTCTCTTTTCAAATCCGGTTTTTTATGATAGCTGAAGAAAAAATATTATGAAATACATCAATGATGATTTCAAAAATTAGTTTTGGTATCCTGTTGATCGGATTCGGATATGGAAATCACAGCAATAACCGTTGTATTGATAAATAAGTAAGATTGATCAAAATGTGTACTTTAGAAATATTTATATTCCAAATTTATTGAATTGAGTTTGACGAAAAAATTCCGTTCTGAAGTGCATGGTTAATTTATTAGCAAAAATAACTATACTATATGGAAATATATGTAAATGCATTTGAGAATTATTTTAATAAAATTCGAGTTATTTTAAGTTATCACGTGACTACTGATTTATTTTTGATTTGCAGTTCAGAGAACATAACTCAACAAGCGTCGGAGCACATCCATTCGAATGAAATAATAATGACCATAGGATACTCGAGGATGGTCGAGCGGTTTTTCAAGAAAGCTGCTGAGACTAGGGCCTTCGAAGTTATCATAGCTGAAGGAGACCCTTCGCTTAGTGTACGAAACTTCTAATTTGGTCCTTAGTAATTTAATACTGAAAACTGAAAACGCAATGACCTAAATTCCTCTATTTAACCCATTTGTTTCCCTTAAGTCTCAAACCTATAAATTATCATCACCTTCTGGCTATCTTTTTCCCCATTAAAGTCGATTCAATAATTTTTATCCGTTACCAGGGCCAAGAACTAGCAGCAAAGCTTCCGAAAAAGATAAAAACCACTTTGATATCTGATCGAGGAATTTTTGCGATGATGTCGAGAGTGAACAAAGTGATAATTGGGACTCATACAGTAATGGCTAATGGGGGATTAAAAGCAACAACAGGGTGTGACACAGTCGCTCACGCAGCGAAACATTACTCTGTTCCGGTGATGGTCCTGCTGCCACTTTACAAACTGTCTCCTCTTTATTTATGTTCTTTTGAGCAAGAAGCATTCAATAAGCATCAAGCACCGATCCAAGGTGTCATTGATGGAGCCAACGAACCTCTGATGGAGAGGATCCAGGCGTACAATCCAGTGTTCGATTATGTGCCCCCTGAATTGGTCACTCTATTCATCACAAATACGTGAGTAAAAAAATGGAAAATTTTTTTCTCAAGTCCCGTGTACTGCCTACTGACCGTAATCCTTATATAATTTTTTTTCTATTGGAATGCTTTCATATTTTTTCAATTTCAGAGGTGGAAATGCACCTTCCTACGTCTATCGACTGCTCAGCGAGCTGTACCACCCTGACGATTACGAATTATAATACACAAATGAAACTGTAATGACTTGACCGATTTATAGAATAAAAAAATGTTTTATTTACACACCCCCTATTTTTAAAAAATATATACACATTTCGTTTAAATGCAGTGAGTGATCTGGAGAAAGTGGAACTAAGAGTGAGAGATACGTTTTGGAGAATATACACACTGGACAACAAGATTGAAGCCACTAGTGTCGTATCGTGACTCTTGGCTATACGAATGGATTCCAGTTGCTTCCATCCTCAGGCAGAAGTGAGTTGGTCACCAGAAGTATGACATCGACGACCCACCAGATTCCCAGGCCCCCCAGGGTTAGCAGTTTGCCCACTGCTGTGCCAGTGTGGCCTAGACAGAAGCGGTCCATTCCCAGGAACCCCAATAGAATGCTGTAGAGGAGGGTCAGGGTGAAGTAATGGCCACTGTACTTTATGCAGGGGACACCATCTCTGTAGAAAGTCCTGGGGCCGTAGCACTCAATGTCAGGAAGAACTGAGCAGGAAACATTGGCTTTCTCCACTTCGTCGTATCGAGAACCCCCAAACTATTGGGAATAAATAGAGAGCGATTATTTTTTACAGCAACTAAAATTTAATTTATCAAATAATATCATGGCTGTGATTTTTCTTAGTAATATTTTATGGGGGGAATAAAAATTATTAAACATCTGCCAGATACATACGAAAAATACTTTACTGCTAAGTACTACACTAATTTTATTTATCAAAAAGCGAGTAAGAATAAAAATCGAAAAAATTTATAAAGTAACTAAAATTGTTGAAAAGCAATCAGACAATAAATTTTTGAATAAATCCATCAAGTATTGAATGACATTTCATACCTTGACGCAGCCATATCCGCTTTCCATCTTCGCAGTTTTGTTTCCCTTATGATCAAAGGGTTCCTCACAATCAATAAAATCCACAGGCCTTTTCAAAAAACGGGAAAAAAAATTCTATAAAAATCCATAAACCGTTATATTAGAATCATTACTTAGATTCATACTCACAAGAACTTGCACATAACCAAAGGCCCCTCAGGCCTATACTCCTGGAGGACCTCAGCACTTTTATTTCCAACGGGGATCATTGCTCCTGTAATTCCGAGGAAGCCCCCGAGAACCCAAAAAACCACAACAATTTTCATAATTCACCGAATCACATCTCATCCCCGAGGAGTTGAATTCACCAAAGCTCCAAAATTGACTCTCAATCACAAGTTCACATAAGTGCCAAGATTCACCACATGAGAGCAGTGCGAACAACCACATGTGCTTCGGATTACTCTGCGCAGTCGTGTCCCGATCAACTTTCCACGAGGTAGTGTCCAGCAGCTCGAAACGCTCGAAAGCTCCGGAATACCAACGATGAGAACATCGTGACAGAAACTATCAGAACCTCACGAAGAAAAAAATTCGAGGATGAATCTATCGAATGCCTTATTGCGTCACATGACAGGCTCCCGAGGAAGGGTAAGCCTGCTCCCTGGATATTCGTGCTGCACCAGGAAGTTAGGGCTGTGGCTGCGAAAGCACAGTCTCGAGGTTACGAGAGCATGTACTCGACAATTGGAGTCGATTGCTGCCCAGAGAGTGCGCAGGAGTCTGCAGTTATTTGAGCTGTACACAAAGATCTGGGACGAGGTTGCCCTGAAGGAGTTCCTGAAGGCCTGGAGGGCCAGGATGAGGAGGACTGGGAGGGAGTTGTTGTTTAGTTCAGTGGGTGTGACGATGTTCAATTGGGAGAGGGACAGAATCGACAACGAGGAGTTGTACAGCTATGCCAATGAGATTGAGATCATCCACAAGTTGAAGGAGGCGACTGTTGTCTGTGAGGATTGTCATCAGAGGATGATTGTTGATAAGCCTCAGGCAGACATCGAATATTGTCAGTGCAAGGGCAAGGGCCCCAAGGAGGAGAACCACTGGGAGCCTTTCATCGAGAGGAGGGATATGCTCATTTGGAGGCGAGAGGAGACAGATACTCGATCAGGGGGACTCTATGCCTACAAAGTCTTTGGGAGCTTTTCTGATGTCACTGCTGACGAGTTCCTCAGGGTCCAGGTTGATGTCGACTACAGGAAGGCCTGGGACACGACTGCAAAACGTCTCGAGATCATCGACACCGATCCTGAAGGGGTTGTTGATGGCAATCAGAGGAGTGATGTCATTTACTGGGAGATGATCTGGCCTGTAATTTCGGGTTTTTATGGGCTGGGGTGAACCCTCGAGGTCTTGTAATTTTTTATTATTTTTGTCATTGCTTGCAGAGGCTTTTTTCGAATAGAGATTACGTCTACCAGAGGCGATGGGTGCTTGACAAGGAGAAGGGGATCGTTGTCATCGTCAGCAGGGGCGTTCAGCATCCGCAGGCCCCTGATCGCCCTGACACCTACAGAGTCAATTCGTATTGGTCGTACATGGTGATTAAACCCTCCAAGGATTTTGACGAGCCTGGGATCGAGTTTGGCTTGACCTATTTTGAAGATCCTGGGATTAATATTCCCTATGCTGTCAGTGCCTGGGTTGCTGTGAGTGGTAAGCAAGTTCTCACCGCAAGAATCGTATAAATTAATTTTAAAGGATTTTGAAAAATCCTGAACGAACTTTTTATTACATTAGAATTTAAAATACTTCTACAGTTAAAATAAGAAAATTCTATTTTTATTAATATGCTAACTATCTTTTTTAAAATCTTCACAAGTGAAAGAAAACATTAACTTCAAAAAGAAAAGTACAGGAAAGGAAAATAATAAAAAATACAGTGATGAGTGTTTTTCTCTTAAATAAAGAAAGAAAAACCCCTCATTAATTTTAAAACTTGATCAAATTTACGTTGTTTGTTTAGGATTGCCCGATTTCTTGAATAAAATGAGACAAGCAGCGAAGGATTACAAACACTACATAGCGAGGACTCAAAAACCAGAAGTAATAGAGCCCAGTGAGGAAATGGACGTATCATCGGCTGAAATAATTCTCAGTAGTCAGTCAAATGATGGGATTAACGAAACGGCGACTAAAGAAATGATATCTCTCCCTGAAGAACCCAACAATTCAGAAAACAGTCCCATCAGCCTTCAGGTGGAAAGCTCCAGTGAATCGGAAGTGCAATCGAGTGAGGACGAGTTATCCGAACAGATTGTCGAGAAACAAAGTGGCTATCTGCGATACGTTTTCTTGACTAAACTGTTTGCATGACAATTGTACACATTTTCGTCGTCCACATTTAGCACTGACGACGAAAATAACTCGAACGTTGTGCTCTCAGGGAAAACTGATAGGTTTGTGCCACCTTCTGGTGGACAGTAGGTTTCTAGGACGCAGTGTGTGATTGAATCTGAAGAGAATCACTAAGAAACTGTTTTTTAGAAGGAGAAAATACGAGAGATAGTGGAAATTTAGTTTTATATGAAGAGGTGCTTTTTCTGTGAATTTAATTGAGGAAATTGTACATTGGATATTTCAAAATATTGAATTTTCTGTTTTATGCAAAGAGGACCCCTCTGGGGTGCGAATAATCCACTTTTTTTAAAACGCATGATTCATCGATATTTGCACAACAATTGAACTTAGTTTCTTTTTTGTTTAGCTGATGGATAATCCTGTACATAAACTCGGTGTTGTATAAATGTTAATGATTACTCTAAATGAATCATGAAGATATTAATTAATTGGGCAAAGACTCTGTATGATAAAAAATTAATACACCAATTTCTAAGCAAACCCGAATATTTATTTAATCAATGATTCCATAATTCTCACCCATAGATAATATATCAATAAATAACAAAATTGATAATGAATATTTTTATATATTGTTAAATAATGGACAGTTGATTTAGTTTTCTACTCCTGCTCGATACTGATATCGCAGCGAATAGAGGAATGCGATTCATCGGAGTCAGGGATGTTGAAAAAGATATCGTCATCCTCCTCATCGAGGAGGAAACATATTTCCACTGGCAGCGGCATAAAATTGGACCTGAAACCTGGGCAGTCTTCCTCGTCATGGCATTTCTGGTAATAAATTTTTTCTTTCAGGTCGACGACGAAGTAGATATTGTTGCTCTTGTGGTGGCGATTGATATTTGCGCAAAATCTGCAGAAGATAGAAAAATCAACATCAATTCAAGTGAGTCTGTAAACTTTTGCATTAATAATTAATCATGAGAATAACTTAATGACACAATATGAAAAGTTGTAGTTGTATCCACCTGTTTCCAAGAATCTCATAAATGACAGTCTTAGAGTCTTCAAAATAAATAGAGCATCGGATATGGCCAGGATGCACGAGTTTACCAATAAATTTATCGATAGTAGGATAAGGAGATTCAGTCATTGTCGCGTTATTCTGAGTGAGAAATCTGTGATTCTGGCTGAGTCCCCTGGGAAATTTCTTGATGTCGATGGACGAATCATGGTTGAATTCCAGAAGAGTTAAGGTGGAGTTATCAGGAAAGAATGAGATCAGCGAATCCAGGAAGATGCTGAGCATTTTGTCCTTGCGTTGATCGGTTGGTTCATAGGTACAGTCGGTTGACACCTCCAGGTGGGACAGTTTGCCCCACTTGGTAGCCTTAAAGATCCTGAAGTGCCTGTTTTTAGTGTACACCATGGTGTCAACGAAGATGGTCTTCTTCTTCCCCGTCTCAACAAAAAGAGCTGCAAGGTCTTTCAACGGAAAAAAACTCAATACCTCGTGAAATGCTGAGCCATTAGATGCCACGTACTCCTCAATCTCGCTGATGATACTCTTGATGAATCTCCCTGCATGGATATTGTGCTTGAAGGCCACGTTTTTTGTGCAGAATATCAAGTGCCTGCTGAATTTTGTTCGAGTTGAAGAGTCGAGGTTTAGAACATTTTTATCTGTGTACTGCAGATCCCAGTATTTTTTCAGGAAGGCACAGATTATTTCCAGGAGAGTTTTCGTCATTGAAGGCCCATTGCTGTCTGAATTCAAGGAAGTCTGAAACTCTAGGTCCAGGTAGAGCCAACATGGAGCACCTTCTGCAATCACCTAAACTCGACAATTGTTTTAATATCGAAATTATATGGGTAAAACGGGGGTTTAAGAGAGAAAACTTTGAAAATTATTTACCTCATACGTGCACCTTCTCTCCGGCTTCTGCCTGATGAACGAGTGCCAATAGACCTCTGGATGAGCGACAATAAACATCCTGCGACCTTCATTGTAATGATCCTGATACACAAATGTGCAGAGTGGATCTTGTCTCGTGCTGTGCTCACGAGCAGCCTCCAGAGCATCAGCTTGTTTGTAATATTTCTCCGAGAAGGTCGAGGGTCCTAAAAGGGTTGGTCTGAAACCGCTGGCCTCTCGTAACA
The DNA here is from genome assembly GCF_000806365.1 of Fopius arisanus. Classification (NCBI taxonomy): domain Eukaryota; kingdom Metazoa; phylum Arthropoda; class Insecta; order Hymenoptera; family Braconidae; genus Fopius; species Fopius arisanus. The sequence goes on along the minus strand of NW_011887769.1, from coordinate 796,197 downwards.
AGAGACGTCTCCTCTGACACTTCTCCTCGATATCGTTCACTCTTTTCTTTATTTCAGCACTCCCTGGGTAGAACGTCGAGGGCTCCATGGGGGTAAATGTTGCACTTTCGGTACCCATTATATTTCAGTTATTCCTGGACAGTAATAATCGTGCGGTTTTATTTATCTGAACGATACGGACTGTATACTTTTTAGAGCCAGTGTTTACACCGAGAGCCCGCCAATAACTGAAGCCCTGTCAGCTGAACAGGTTGGAACGTGTTTATAAAACGGTTAAAGTCGATTATGTAGGAATCAGGGAAAATTGTCGGTACTATGTAAAACAGCCCTATTCGTCTAAATTTGATAATTTACCAATTTTCAAAATGACATATTTGAACTGTAGTCTATAAATGACTGAATGTTGGTTAATATGTATAAATAATAATTATATTAGTTAAACTATTGAACCTGAAAAATTTGATGGTATGGATCAAAGAGGATTGACTCAAGTAGAGGCTCACTTCTGGGGGTTTGAATGGCCCCGCCGGCGTCGTAGTACTGCACCCCAATGAAGGGAGGGCGCCGGGGGTGTCTGCCCGTCAGCTGACTCGATAACGGCCTCAGGAGCAGTGCGCTGTCAGAGGGACCAGTCGACGGGGTGAATGTTCTTTTCTGCGTGACGAAAATGATATTCACTGAAATTGAAAAATTCAAAATTTTTGAAAAAGTATCAGGGCAGCATGACAATTGAGGAGGTATTCACTGAAATTTAAAAATTGAAAATTTTGGAAAAAGTATCAGGGCAGCATGACAATTGAGGAGGTATTCACTGAAAGTTAAAAATTGAAAATTTTCAAAAAAAGTACCAGGGGAGCATGAAAATGGAGAAGGTATTCACTGGAATTGACAAATTCAAAATTTTCAAAAACGTATCAGGGGAGCATGAAAATGGAGGAGGTATTCACTGAAAATCGAAAATTCGAAATTTTTGGAAAAGTATGAGAAGAGCATGACAATTGAGGAGGTATTCATTGAAATTGAAAAATTGAAAATTTTCAAAAAAGTATCAGGGGAGCATGAAAATCGAAGAGGTATTCACGGAAATTTGGAAATTCAAACTTTTTGAAAAAACATCAGGAGAACGTGACAATTGAGGAGGTATTCACTGAAATTGAAAAATTCCAAATTTTGAAAAATGTATCAGGGGAGCATGAAAATCGTGGAGGTATTCACTGAAATTGAAAAATTCGAAATTTTATAATAAGGGACAAAAACGAATTTCGTAACACCTAAAATGACGTCAACTGGTCCCTCTGACAGCGGGACTACTACTGACGCAGTTACCGAGTCGGCCGACGGGCAGACACCCCACCATTGCGTGTAACCACCTCTCTCCCTTGGGGTGGGGTACTACGATGCCAGTGGACTCAACCCCCAGAAGTGAGCTCTACTTTAGTCAATCGCCTTTGGCAGTACCCCACCCCAAGGAAGAGAGGGGGCTACCCGCAATGGTGGGGTGTCTGCCCGTCGGCCGACACGGTAACTGCCTCAGTAACAGTCCCGCTGTCAGAGGGATCAGTTGTTGGGCTGAACGTTATTTTCTACATTACGAAATTGGCTTTTGTCGTTTATTATAAAATTTCGAATTTTTCAATTTCAGTGAATACCTCCTCAATTGTCATGCTCTCCTGATACTTTTAAAAAAATTTTGAATTTTCAAATTTCGGTGAATACCTCCTCGATTTTCATGCCCGCCTGATACTTTTCCAAAAATTTCGAATTTTTCAATTCCAGTGAATACTTCCTCCATTTTCATGTTCCCCTGATACTTTTTGGAAAATTTTGAATTTTTCAATTTCAGTGAATACCAATTTCGTAACGCAGAAAACAACATTCACCCCGTTGACTGGTCCCTTTGACAGCACACTGCTCCTGCGGCCGTTACCAAGTTGGTTGAGGGGCAGACACCCCCATTACGTATGGCGCCCTCCCTCTCTTGGGGTGTAGTACTACGATACCGCTGGGATCACTCAAACCCCCAGAACTGAGCCTCTACTTTAGTCAACCCTCTTTGGTATAGATAACCTACTCTGATTCAAATGTGTGGCGCGTCAAGTGGCAGTTGGTTTGCTGCGCAAGCGTCAAACCCGTTAAGATGGCGGATAATTTTTGGCGTGAAAAACACAAAAACACTTGCCACCGGTCTCTTTTATGTTCCGAACTTTTAACAATCGATTGAGTGGAACTTCAATATACTTTAATATCTTTATGAAATATGTCTAATTAACAAAGAATTGAGCTACACAATTACAAACAACCGCGGAATTTTTCAATAGTATAATTATTTTTTCTAATAGATTATCAATACGTTTGCGAATGGTCGTCTGTAATCGTCTTTAATGTCGATGAAATCTTATTGAAAAAATATTTTCTACAAACATAATCGAATGAATTCGGAACTTATAAACAAGGGAAATCAGAGTAGATGAAAAATCAGCAAGCTAACTAGCTAGAGTAGTAATTTTTTAATTTTAACAGTATAGCATCGGAACTGTCATTCTAAATTCTAATCCAATGTAATTGAAATAAAATATCCCCTGACAGGTTCGGAATTTAACAGTTTTTAAAGTACGAATTTTTGAATTCAGTCAACAAGACATTGAAATAGATTTTTTAAGCCATCATTAAAGTATTTCGTGTTACGTCCGGAGTTAGTCTTTGGGAAATCACGTTAGATTAAAATTGGAATATATGTGAATTAATTTCGAATGACGATGAATATGAGTCGGAGTGATGCTCATTGACTCATTACTTTCCGCATGTACATTTGATTTTTATTTTTAATTTTTATAGCGTAGAGATGACGGCCAGTGGGCTTCAATGTTTCTCGGCCAGGCTGAGTAAAATAAGGCGATTGGTTTCACGGCTGATAATCGATGAAAAATCAAATTCGAGCGTCGGATCGGGAAAGGGTAAGTAAATCACACGTACTTTAGAAAGAACCTGATTTGAACTTCTCTAGGTCATTCTCGATAGTTTTTTTCTACAGCTAAGCTATAGGTTTACGACCAGCGTCAGTCGGTATTTCCGGCTGACTGAAATAGAAGAGCCTTTCATTGATATCTTGCCTACAAAAAAATCAGTACTCAATTAAGCTTGATTGAAACAATGTCAAGTGGGCATTAATCAACTCACTAGTTGATCCACCCCTGTTTGATCATGGTAGAAGGGCTGGCCTCGTGATGTCATCGGAACAGTCGTTATTCTATCAGTAGACGGCCAGGACTGGGTCTGCATTAATACTGGGGATCAACGATTTCTCCAAAATCGACACATTCCATAATTGATATTGGATATTTATTTACTAAACTATAAATAAAACGTCAGCTTTCAGTTTTCCGCGTGCTGCAGACGAGGCAAGAGCTTTGGAGATATCATATCAAGATAGGAATTGATAGAGAATTCTTTGATAATCTGATATTGTTCGACGTGAACGTCTCCGGTGCATCCGTCTTTAGTTTGTGCTCGAGTGTTTCCCGGTGAAGATTTTAGAGGTATGGTCTCGACGATGGCGAAGAAACCGCCTGAAGTTTTAACATTTTCTGAAAACCCATTAATTCATTAAATCGACAATAGAAAATTATCGGCAAAAAATAGAAGCTCTTGAGAAGGTTCCGCGCTATTTTTTTTTCGCATGATTCATTCTTATCTTGATTGAAGGCATCGAGTGTATAAAAAATGATACAAGTCACTAGTGAGATTTGTTAAAACTGTGAGGAATAAACATAAACAATAAAGTGTATCGAATGGCATCTCGATGGATTGCCAAATTGACATGGGCTATTCTCCTCGTGATTTCGCCAGCTGTCAATGCGAGCTGTCGAGACACCGAATTACCCCGGGATTGCGAGGCTTTGTGCATCAGGAATCAGACGACAACGCAGTGCGAACTGAGAGCAGCTGTCCTCCTTCCCAAGGATACCAGATTTGAAATCTCCTTGACGAAGGTCCTACCTGTTTTGGGTGAGTTCTTATTCTGGTTTTTGAAGAAACTTTTCATAGATTCGATTTGTTCCCCCTTCGGGCTCAAGATCTGGCGGTTAGCGATGCCAGAAGACAGAAGTTACTTCCAGACTGGCTTAAGCTCACATTCATCCTCAGCGATGACCGTTGCGATGCAACATATGCCCAAATCGCTGCAATTGACAGCTACGCTAATTGTGTTCATCTATTTCTGGGTCCTGCCTGTGATTATTGTGTAGGTTAGTAGACAATTGGACATTTGATCTTTCATATTTATCATTTTTCAGTTATTTGATCACTTTTTTACTAGAGATTTCACGATTATCTCGTTTTTTAAATATTCTGTTGTTTGACAACTCCATTTTATATATAGAATTATTAAAAGTACTGATGTGAATATAAAAAAAAGAACTATCCTGAGAAAAAAAAGGGTCGATTGAAGGTGTACCTTTGTCATTGAAGTTTGCAACGAACTTATTTTCATTCACAAACAAATTAAGTACAAGATATAATTCACTATTTATGGCACTAAACATTCAGCTATTCTTCGGAATATTCTATTCGCAATCGATTATACACTTGAATCAATCCTGCATGTACTTGAATCAAGTACCCTAGTCGATAATTTGTTAAATCAGCGTTATGTGTCTGATCGGACACGTGATGATGTACTTGATCAACGCTTAATCAAGACGTGAGCTCGATTTCCACTCGGATGATGCACGTTTGAATCACGTTAGGGGAACAGAACAAAACCAAAATTATATCTAAGTGAGTGTTCGTTTCCATAAAGACCAATGGCTCGAACAATTTCAAACTGTAATTAAATCAGTACATATATTATATATATTTTCGTATTAATAAGTCTGCAATGCTCTTTCTAATGATTATCTAAAAAATTATATCAAAATACTTACAGAAAACATTAAGAATACTTTACACAATTTTATGCAAGCATGCACTTTCGTCGGTACAATGATATGAAAGAAGTTGAAAGACTTATGCGCATGGAATATCCATTAAATTACTCGATATCACGTAGTTTTTATTCATATTCTGTGCATAAGTACTTCAACTTCTTGTACAGTGTGATTGATTCTATCAAAAGATGTGCGTAAAATTTGCACAAGATTGTGTAAAATATTTATTGCTATGGTAATTACCTCCTGATGAAGTATTTCATAATATTTTTCGATCAGTTAATGAGGAAAAACTGTTTTTTTCTAAATTTAAAAATTTAAAAAATTAATAAATTTAACAATATGAGGAAAATAATGATTCAATTCGACGAATGTAAGAGTTCAATCGGAGATGGATTGAAAAAAAATTTGTTACATTCACACACATTCATTCTCATCCGTAGGAACTCGATTTAACAATTTATTATTTTTTATATTTATAATTAACATTTTTAAACTTTTTCGATCATATTGGATTGATATAAATAATGGGAAGCTTCAATTCGAGCGAATGCAATACTTCCCTTTGGAAGCAAAACGATTAATTACGATTAATCGCGAATTTATCTGATCGGCGGTTTTTTTTTCTCAGTGAATTGTCAGTTATTATTGCACTGATTGAAAATCAATGGGTTATTAATAGAAAATATCATTCTCATCTGCAGCAAATGTCGGCAGGGTAGTAAAATTTTTGAACGCCCCATTGCTGACAACCGGTGGTTTCACCATCGACTTTACAAATAAAAAAACTGAATGCTCAGACGAGTATTACATGACAACGAGAATCGGCAGCGTTGGCTTCCGGGACATCGGTCTTGCCTTTTTGGCGGTTATGGATCGGTAAGAGCAAAACCCAATAGTATAATAATAATAATAATAATATGCAATAATGATACTAATGGAATTGAATTCCCCAGTCACAACTGGAAGAAAGTCCACTTGATTTACGATCCAATGGGTCAGACAAACATCGCTGGTGAGCACACGTGTCAGCTCATGATGAAATCGATGGTTGCACTTATAAAAAAACGGGAAGACATCACCTTCGGGAATTTCGACATCGAAACATACGACAGGAGAGAGTATGGCAAGATCTTGGAAAAGAGCGTTGGGAATTTCTACAGTGGTGAGTCCCTCTTTTTATTATCATTTTTATCAAAACAAACGTCAAGTGCAGATAGCGAACGAGTGTTCAGTCATCGTTAATAACTTTTCAGCCTCTGATTTTCCGTGTTGACGGTGAAGAATCGATTCCACAATTAATGAGGAATAGCCGAGTAATTGGAAATTGAAGTTTTCTTGGAACGGAGAGAGTCAATAATTAAAATGTTGAAGGGGGAATGCATTCACCTGTTCCTCGGGAAAATACTTATCAGAGGAATATTTACACGTTGTGGAGCAACAGTCTCACAGCTCGTTGGTTCTTGAGGAAGTAGGTGTTGAGTTATTGGAAATCGAAGGTGGATGACGCAATAAAAGTCAAGCTTTAAACTTGAAACTGTTCGTGTTAGGGAAATGGCTAGTTGACTGGACAATTCAGAATGGTGAATGGCTGACACCTGGAGTTCTTTCGTTCGTTATAGCGGGTGGTATTATTGTTTATCGAGAGAAAAGATATGGAGCGCAGCAAACGTCAATTAATTCAGCTGAATGTCGACAACTCTACGTGTCGATGTACTCGACGGTGCGATCGTGGGGAATAGATAGGGAATTAATCATCGCTGTTAATCGGGTCAAGGAAGATCACGTATCAACGCTATTTGCACGTCCATTCCACTTGGCATGGTTGTAACTAAATCATTAGTCGATAATTGTTCGAGTTGTGATTATGCAAAAAAATATTTTTATCGAATACTATTGATATTTTTACGATCATTTCCTGGAAATCAACATCGAAGCTCCATTCAATTTCATGAGGATTTTCAAATCGTGAGGCGAATAATCGACTCTACCAGCGAATTATTATCTTCAGGTATTGATAGTCTCTCGGGTGACGGTGGGGTGGTCTCATGAATAAAATCAATTGCTCAGTTATTGGATATTTTAATTTGGGCTTTGGAATTTCCTTCTGCTAGGGCTTGTGAATTTTGCGGGCGTTACTCATTATGATAGGCAAGGGGTGAAACACGCAAACTCTCGACGGACCACAGTTAATTAACAGGGTGTGCTATAGGTGAAGCCCACTGACTTCATGCTCGCGTTGTGTGATTAAACTGTTGTGCTACTTTGTGACTTGGATTAAACTGTTGAATTAAGTTTTAGATTTTTCGGGGTATCAGGGCAGGTGTTGGAGGAATTTTCCTGGGGAATCGGCCCCCGGGACGGGTGTTGATTTGTTTCCAGTAGGGGTGGGTTTAGACCCAGGGGTCATACTGCTGTGGGTTATTCCCTTGTCGATAGCAATTAAAGGGACATTATTCTTCCGTTTTTCCGGGAGAATTTGTGTACTGGGATATTTGAGATTGATAAGGAGGCAGTGTTTATCTGTGGTCCATAATAGAAATTAATTTTTATAGTGTAGTGGGAAATTATTTCATGAATATTTTTCAAGAATTTACGGGGTCTTCTTAAGTATGGAAAAACTTTCTGTTCAGCTCTCGGGCAATTTTAAAAGGATGAGGGAAACAGGGGGAGGGGTGAAGAGATATTAAATGTGGATTAAACGGTTGGAATTAATTTGGAGAGAACAGAATCAGTAGCGAGGTAAAGTTTTTGGGATAAATCGATAATTAATGAACATGGGTAATTTAATTTATCTCAATTTTTCAGTTGTGACTGCTTTTTATTCACACCTCGTCGCGTAATGGTTGAAATTTCTCATTTATAACTCTGGGAATTTGTGACTCTTCTGCAGTGCTTCATATTCATTTCACCGCCTCCACTATAAATTTAACCCCAAAGTATGTGATACTGTCTCACCCTATTTCAAAGACATAACTCTCCCTCAATAACACTCCCATGACGACGGAATATTGCGTGTCTCGGGGTGCAGGAAGCAATTAAAGATTCTGTTGAGTTTTTTTAGTTGATGCTCGTGATTTTTTTAGGAAGGCCGAGTAAATATCGCTGCGAGGAAAAATTGATCACACAGTATACTCTGATCCTGTAGCTAGAAGTGGCAGGAGTCCAGTCAAAATTACAATTTTAAGTTGTTGATAATACATTATTTTTCTGTACTACTTCTCACGATTTCTCGTCTGGGGATTGGTACTACGTACTTCTCAAACTTGACAACTTGAAAATCACTACGGAAAAATAATATCCGGACTGTTCGGACGGGTTTTTTTTACTCGTGTGGTTGGCCGTCTTGCCTTCAACTCGACCCGCCAACCTCCACACGAGTAAAAAACCCCATTCCAACAGTTCGGGAATATACTATTACTTAAATTGTAATTTTCGTGTTAATGTACACTGAAAAATAAATTGTTATAAAAATACAATTTGTACTTATACCATAAAAAAAATTGGGGAATGAACTGACCACGCCTTTGTAAAAAAAATACGTAAATATCTCACCGAGTGTAAAATCAAAGTAATTAATTCCAGTAGTAGCTGTAAACGAATAGGTAAACCTCTGACTAAATTATATTTGTGAGAACCCTTTAAATACATTTTCTTAAAACGTCAAAATACGAAGTTTTGAGTGAATGTGTGTGCGGATTTTTCGATGTAAAAGAAAACAACAAGGCTTCCATTCGGAAGTTAAAGGAAGTAAAGTTCAAGCTAGCGATGAAAAATAGGAGCAGTGGCATTATTTTCGGAATGAATATCTGAACAAAATTTCAGATCGATCCGTCGAGTATTTTTCAAGATATGGAAATTTCTCAAAAATCGTTCTTTTTAGATTATCTCAAAAACGACTTGATCGAATTCAATTTTCTCGGTGTCAAAATATGCCCTGTAATATCTATCAAATCATTTCGTAATGTCTTAACTTCTTCACGACGATTAGGCCGTATTTGACATTTTTCATTTCTTCTAAAAATCGGGGTTGGCAAGATAACGGTCGAAAAAATTCTAGAGAAAGTTGAAATTTTCTATAATTGTAACTCTTATAATTCCTCGGGCTGCACCAATGGCTGAGCAGAATCGAATCAGTAAAGTTCCTGAACATTTAAAAGAAAGGCCGAAAAGAAAAAAATAAATCCTCGTCATTTCATCGATTCCTTGATTTCAATCTTTTTTTAAATAGTGATATTTTCTTTAAATGCTAGACTGAAAAAACAGTTTGGATGCCAAGCGGGTGGTATTATGCATAAACAAAACAAAATTATAGAAAGTTATTCTTTTTACACGAAGAATATGAAATTTGAGCAAGTGTCTGTATTAAGAAGTAATTATTTTATTATCAAGATTCTCAGATCATGTTTAAAATGACGACAATTGGAATATTTCTGATAACAATACCACTCTTCAAAAATTTAATTACGACATTGAAGAATTGGTTCCTTTGATAATATATTATATGCTTTTCTGGAAAAATAACAATTTGTTTGAGGTATTTCCGCAGTAAGTCCTTGTGAAATCACAAGGAGATAAGTGCAATTAATCGCTTGGTTGGCTTTAAGTAATCCTATCCTATTTCATTTAATTGTATAATTTCCTTTACTTCATACAAACCTGCAAATTTATTATCGTTCCGTAAATGTTCTTCACGGCTGAATTTTTTTCCTTAGTGTAGGGTAGAAATTCTTAAACCGCTAGCACGCTCTACGATTACTAAACGGGAGAATAAATTTTACCACATTTTTTTTCACGAGCATGAGAGAAATCCTACATTGAGAGAAAAAAAAAATTGGTCTGCCAAAAATATATTTATTCAACTAAAAAATATGGAGATATTTTCGCCCGATAATGTGGGTTTTTTCGACTCTATTCGAGTCTATTTAAAGGTTCAAAGGAAATGAATGAATAATTATTTCGTTTAACATTTTTTCTTCATGGGGAATATTAATGATTCTGGGCTGAGAATTCAAATACTTCATTCCGTTGGAAGAAAAAAGTTTTACGAATGCCAAATGTTCTGTGCATTAAATATTTAATGGTCCGAAATGAATCCTTTAATTGGCTGAGAATTTTACTTAATATCGTGCTTAATATTTAAACTGACAGTGATATATCTTCTACCTTGTGAAATGCCTTGTTAAACAAAATATATTTAATTAATATATTTAAACTCTTGTGATTTACTACTATTTAATTCTCAACCGGAATAAATTTTTTTTTGGAAAACAATTTTTTTAACTACAAAAAATGTTGTTAAGACATACATGTAGTTTTCTAGCAGAATAAATTTAGTTAATAATAATTTAATTTTTTCTAGCAAAATAAATTCTCTCAGTCTCGGTTCATATTTGGGCACATCGATCTGGGGATTTTTCGTGGTTGTATAGAATTGTTTCGGGTGGTTATGATATAGTATTTTATCGATGAAATATGAAAAAATAGTATATTTGCAATTGCATGACTCGAGCCATTTATTTCTGGAAATCATGAAACGTTTTGTTCTCAATTAATTCCAATTGTTTCTCGGGGTCTGGATTTTTCACGGTAATCCTCCAATTGTTTGATATTCAATGCTCGCCTCAGAATCAGTCTCCTGTAATCTCCAATGAACTCTGCAGATCTTTAATTAACAATGGTTCGCTACATTGTAATGGTGTAGCAATTTCCCTGTTATCACCCCACACCTGCGGATCAGATCGGTTCATGGCTTCCTATCGCTTTCCCCTGGTCTTGTCCTTCCGTAATGGACTGGACACCTCATCACCTCGGAAAATTAATGATGACACATGCGTAACGACCTCATGACTGATGTACTCGTGTTTTCCTTATTAATTCGATATTATTCAGTTGTAATGTCGTAAAAATGCCGATAAAACGAGAATCAACTCGGGTTAATGGGAAGTGTATCACAGGTGTAAATTACTTGATCATCATTATCTCTTAATTACTCAGGAAATTGATGATGATGGACGAGTGGAAAGATAGCCGGTGAATTCATCCATTACCATTTTATCGTATAGGAAATCTAGATTAAGATACAATTGATTGGAGTTTCAAACTTTATCTGATGATTTAAAATAAGAAATTTTACGATGGAAGCGATGAAAATTCTCAACTCCCTTGAAAAATCAAATTAAAAAATTCAGGGGATTAATTTCAAGTGGTTAATAGCGGTGGTATGTATTATCATAGCGAAGTCATTAGAAACTTAGAGACGTTAATTTTCGTTCAATTCCTTAAGACCGCTTAAAATGACGTCTGAAATTTCCGGAAGGAGTCTTGTAAATTTTCGAAGAACATTCTTACGAAATTGTCGAGGGACTTTTTCATGGATGAGTGTGTGGGTGCCGAGAAATTGAATTCCAATTCAATTATTCCATAAAAATTAATGAATAATCAAGAGAAATAATCGACTCGCCAGGGAAATGTACCGCTGAGTTATAGATTAGCGTGAATTTTCCGGAGATGGGGTGGTAAATATTACGGAAGCGATAAAAATTCTCAGCTCCCTTGAAAAATCAAATTTACAAAATTCAGAGGATTAATTTGAACTAGTTAATAGTAGTAGTATCATACCGAAGTCATCAGAAACTTGGAGACGTTAATTTTCTCGTTGATCTTCGACCTCCCCCATTCGTGGTACACATTTAATTTTATATCACCTAATCTTTCCACCCTCTTTCATCCGGTGGTGGTACCTCACTGCTTTGTGTATATCCTCGGAAATTCAGCTCCACCTCGTAACTCCATGGAAGAAAGTGTCGGGAATAATAAACCGGTGGATCCCCTTTCTAGGGTCTTGCAGGTGTCTTCTGAGCATCACTTTCTGAGAGAATATAATACGTGCGTCACGTTGAATTTCATGATGCTTTTAACATCATTAGGGGGATGTGCAAATTCATTCGGCTGTATGGTGCGCACCAATGTCAGAATGACGATACTTTTCATTATCGAACTTTGACAGAGCTGTGGAGAGAAATTTTCAGACTGCATAATCGATTCAGGGATGAATTGCCATCTTGCGGATGCTCATTCATTGGCAAAAATAATGAGCAGAACGTATCGTTGGTTTAAGACAATCATCAGTACTCCAAATTATTTAACTCCAATTATTTGTTTAATTACTTGAAACTTTTTCCTCTGCAGTAACAGTTTCAAGGAAATCTGACGTATTTTGAGAGAGAATTTTATTTAACCAGGGGGAGCATTTGGATTGATAAATTTCAAATTACTTTTCTTATATACTCATTACTAAAAGAAAACGCCTATAAAATGAAAGATGAGGAGTTCATTTTATGGACACGATAGGTGTTACGCCCCTAGATCTATCTAAAAAATGAGAGAAAAAGTACGAAAATTAAGAGGGTAGATTGCCCTCCCTCTCCCCCATTTCCCCTACACTATATTGTCACGTATTTGGTATATCTTTTTTCATATCACGATTCTTTAATCTTACGTCAACCGCGAACGCGTCCTCGATGGTCGCGGATTATTTCATTATTTAACGCCGAAAGTCTCAATAAAGTCTTCCTTTAATTAGAATGGACCAGAATGGACCAGAATTCCAGAATATTATTAATAATAATAAAGAGGGAATTCCCCACTTGTTATTTTTTAAATGGACAGACGTAATGATTTGTTTGGAGATGTAAAATGAGATTGAGGAGTCTTTGGTGACAAAGTGGATGTGGCAAAAGCACGTGTGAATGACCGTAGCTATCACTAATGGATGTACCACTGTAAAAGCGCATTCACTTGGATTTGATGTAAGGTCCGAGGGCGATAAGGAGTGGGTGGGTGAGAGGGAGGAGGTGGCGGTGAGGGGGGTATATAGAGATGGGTGGAAAGGGTGGAGACGCGTGCGCACTTTTATCCCTACTTTCTGTTGGTGCTGGACTGGCGGGAGAGTTATCTTCCCCGTTGTGTAGTGCACCTCGTTTTGGCCAGCGTCAAAGTCATTGTGCACACGATCACTGAGGAGTGATTCCTCCATGTGAGATTATATTTTTTCCCATAATAAATATTCAGCGTGTAAACACACGTGATAAAATTGCACTCTTAAATTCGCAACAGTCATTGAAATAAATAAATTAGTGAATTCATGCGAAAGATGTCGAATAAATCGGAAGTCTGATTGTAAAGAAAGTTATGATTTCTATAAAATAAATAAATATAGGTATAAACGAATATAATAAAAAATGTGGAATAAATAGTGAGTTATGGATGAATGGAAAATGTGTCATTTGGATAGTTGAGGATTTCTGATGGTGAATATGTTCTGTGCTTTTATGACTTACGGACGGCTTCCGTCTGGTCCACGTGCACTGTATACGACACGTCGATATCGAGGTACACGATGTGTGAAACTTTTTTTCATTTTTGGTTAATTGGAAGATTCAATCGGATAAATGGAGGTAAATCGGATAAAATCGCTCTCTTAATTGATCATTGGTCTTCACTAAGCCACGACTAGGCCGTCGTGGTGCGAGGGCTCGATGATTTTTTCAGTTTTTTCTTTCGGCACTGTTTTTCCTTCTGAGCGTCCCGTTAAAACTGAAGAGAACACGAGAGTGCTTTCAGCGAGGTTGAATGAGGGAAATCATGAATGAAGAGGATTTTTATGAGAATTGCTGGGTTGAGGTATTGGTTTATCGTGTTAAATGCACAAAATTCATTCTGAATCGTGGAGTATCTGTTATTTTTTGGAGTAGAAATCGATTTAACAATTAAATATCAAGATGGAAGATTTTTTGTTGTTTAAATTAGCTTGGAGGAATTGGAAAGTGGCGGATGATTGATGTATGGACCGTTATCCTACACGTGGAGCTGTTCCACTTGTTGGATAATTCGTGGAGATGTTTGGGCAGGGGGGAATGGCGATGTAACAAACGAGGAGTACAGTGTCTTAGGAGAATGGTGTTGCCTCCTGGATAGTGGGGATATCAATTGTCTCGGTGGAACTCGAGTTTGCAACGCACTGGCCAATGGTTTAATCCCTTTCACACTCAACAATGCAGATGGATTCGGGGGATGAGAATATTGTGCAGTTGGACGCTTCCTTCACCAAATTCTCGTTTCAATTTGCATCCGAGATGTACGTCACGTAATGCAATTCGTGGTGAGAGATTCTGGGGAAATTCGTTAACACCGCTTAAAAATGACATCTGAAATTTACGGAAGGAGTCTTGTAAATTTTCGAAGAACATTCTTACTAAATTGTCGAGGGACTTTTTCACGGATGAGTGCGTGGGAACCGGGAAATTTAATTCCAGTTCAATTATTCTATAAAAATTAATGAGTAATCAAGAGAAATGATTGACTCGCAAGGGAAATTTACCGATGAGTTATAGATTAGCGCGAATTTTCAGGAGATGGGGTGGTAAATATTAAGTTTTAATTAAAAACTTATGTACAGAGTTTTTCTGGAAAGTTCAGCTGTGATTTTTTAGTGGAAATAACTTAGGATTTTTTATAATTGACCACTCCTTTGTTTACGTACTTCGATTTTCCGTGCGATATTCATTCTTTTGAACAAAGTGAATAAAAAATTACATGTGCTGATCCGAAGTTGAGCTGCTGCCGATAGCACGTTAAGTCTCTTGAATCAGCACTATTGGAATCTGCGTCATAAATTCATGTGGGCTTCATCATCCGCTCAATGATACGCAGGACTATTCTCCAGATGAAGTTGAATCAACATTTCTCGTGCCTCATAAAAATAGCTTATTGGGCCATACGAATTCTCTAATTACTAATTAATTAAAGAACTAATTCAAGCCCCGTGAGCCCGTTTCACCGAATGGCATTTATATTAAAGTGTTCAATCGACGGAGTAGCTGTTCAAAGAGATGAATAAATCGTTTAGCATGGGGAGTGTTGAATCAGACAGATCAGAATCGAATTTTTATTATTCCACTCTGATGGTACAACTGGGACTTTTAATAGTGTCACCACTGATCAGACTCTTTCAAGATGGAAATCTCATTTCAGTGGTTTAAAGGGCTTCCCTGCACCCGCTATCTTCCATTCACTTATGTCTATCACAGTATAGATGTATCTGGAAGATCTTCAACTTGCTATTCTCAACGAGTATGAACAGTCGTTTCTGCGATGCTTCAAAAAATAATGCATTATTCCAACTGGATTCTTCATAACGAGATGGCACAGTAAATGTCACGTTCGATCACTCCCACTGTGAGGAATTTTTCTATTCTATTTTCTAATTTATTTTTCAATTTTTCTAATCTATTTTTTATTGAAAAAAAAAATGTGTAATTCTGGAGATGATGGAGTCACTGTTTAATTCCAAACAATTACAACTGCCTTTATTTATTTATTCATATCAGAAAAAAATGCGAGTTTTACGTCACAATTTAATCATTTAACGGCGGAAAATGGATCTAGGTAAATTCATTCCGGAAAATTCATTTCAAAACAAATCCACCTGTGAAAACTCATCCCAAATACATTAAGTTTCAAGAAACTTATTCAGGTAACGCCTCTCAGGAAAATAATCACAAAATAACGGAATTAATTGAAACTTTGGTGCTAATTTATTAAACATTCTAAAGAATTCTTCAAATTTGAAAAGTGATACAAATCGTGTAACATAAATTCGAAGAAGAAAAAAGTGTAAAATTTGAAATTCAAAACGTCAATATCTACAAATGTCAATTCACATCCCAACAATTCGATGATCAATATAATTCAGAAGTCAAAATAGCTACAAAAGAGCGAGTTTTTTTTTGAAGTTACGAGATACGATGTCTGTACACATCGAAATTCAATAATCGATCTCATTTTCGAGAAGATCCAATTCAATGAACCATTCACTCATGATTACATCAATCCATAATAACCCAACGACAATTAAATATACGAGTCAAATTACCACAAAAATAATTAGCAAACGGAAAAATGAGATGGAAGACGATACAGAACAAGATGAGAAATAAAAAACTGCGCTGAGATAATGAGGGGATCAATTTTTTTGGGATGTATATGGGATTACATATGGGATGAATTATGGTGCAATAATTAGGATGGGATGAATTTGCCAAGCACCCTGGAAAATTGCGTCAATAATTACAAACTCCTGAAATATTCATTAACTTTTTAATCCAGAAAACAACCAACGAACATTTAACTTCAAATAAACTCTAATTTCCCAGTGGTATTTAAGCCCTCGTCTGCTAATTGTAATGAACACTTGGTGTTATCCAAGGTATGCTCACCAGCTCGCGAATCGTTTTTCTCTCTAACCCGACTTTATTATTCTCCATCACCTTTGGCCCGTCGCTTTTGGCTTTTCTCACGGGAATTCACGCGTTCCTGGCCTAATGAAAAAGCCAAGGAGTTTGTTGGATATTTATGACCGGCACTATGTATCCGAGTTGGATATTAGAGGCTAGGGTTCATATTTATTTTCTCATACTCCCTCGAACGTAATTTGCGGTGCAGCACGCGATTTAGCAGTAGGCACGCAGACACCGGTTAACTGGGTAATTTACGCAAATAATTCTGCCATCGATAAATAAATGCCATTTATCAAGAAACTGATTTTATTTCTCTGAGATTTTTTTATTCACGGCAGAAGTTGATTTGGAGCATTCGTGCTAGATTTTGCCGGGGGCTGCGGCACTTTCTGATTGACGTTTCAGTACCGGAAGCACCAGTTCGATCTACTCCATTCGTTACGAATGCTTCGCATAGCCAGGAGGCAACACTCTCTTTTTTCTTCTCTCATCTCTCTTACCTCTTTCAGTTCCTCTGAATTGCCCTTTCCCACTGAATGGATTTGCTGGTCTGTGTACGGTCTCAAGCAGTTGCAATTTTATTCCCCTTGTACCTCTCGAAAAGCAACGAATATCCTCTTCAGTGGACTAACAAACCCACAGTCCAGGAGATCAGCACAAGTTGATATTCCAGTTGAGACCATAAACTCGTGAGGGGCGCAGAAAAATGAATTTCCAACGAGAGCAGAGGGAAAAAAAAGTCTAGTCTTGAAGTACTCGACACAATGCCAGTGATTTCAACAATTGAACAACGAGACTTCAACGGTTTCTAGTGCTTAAAATGCGGGTTGATCAAGAATTAACATTGACTAATAAATAACATTAATTAGTGATGAATAAAGTCGGGAAAATGTGGAAGTGGACGTGGCGGAAGTGCATTGTGGTGTTTTTAGTTATCGCTTGGATGCGTGCGCATGCAGGTGGCGCTGCCATATCAGTGAGTCCCCGGGAATCCCCGACTCGAATTTCAACGAGCAACAATACCCTGAAGACCGCGAAACATGGGATTGTTAAACTGGCTGTGATTGCACCTGCTGATCCTCACCATGAATTGAGTCTTCCTCGTATTTTACCAGCAATAACACTGGCTGTCAGAAGTGTCCGATCCGCTGAGGGCCCATTACCAGGTTGGACAATTCATGTCAGTCATCGTGACTCCAAGTGTTCCAGCACTCATGGATCATTAGCTGCCTTCGACTTCTACATCAATCGAACAGCAGGTCAAGCAATTTATCAGGTGTTTTCCGTAATTAATGATTGATCCCATCATTCATTTCATTTTCCATCAAATTTCACTCATTGCTACCAAACGGGGTAACATCAGGCGGTCTCGGGCTAATTGAATTTCTCTCCCGTCTTCTGCAACCGCTCATGTCCATTCAATTCAACTTTTTTTTTTGTTCCGGTTTAATATGGAGAAGTTGCGCGATTTTCTCCCTCTTTTATAGGAAAAGTTTATGACTAAAGCTCATGAATCAAATTTCCGTGTGTTTTTATTTTCAAATGTTTTTGGCATTTACATTCTCGCATCTGTTTGGGATTGTGCTTTTTGCTGGGAAAAGTTTAATACTGTTGGATGGATCGTTTGGATTTTAGGGGTTTAGGACTTGTTCATTTCAAAGTTTACGGGATCTTGGGGGGAATCGGCAGTTGGGGTATTGAAAATTTTCGAGGGTTGCATGTGTGCTTGAGGTTGAGCCGAACATACAAAGAAGATTCTTTGATGAACAACTTGAGTTCTTCTCAAGTTCTCTATTACTCAAAAATTCAACGCGATCCTGTACGAACGGTTCACGTATAGATTTGAAAATCGAATGAGTTGGAGAATAAGTTTAAAAACTCCTAGGATCAAATGAAAATGAAAATTCAGTTTCATATTTTAATCAACAAGTTAAATTGCAACTGTAATTGTCAACAATGCCGCCCTTTACAAAATTTTATCAATTAATTCATATAAAATTAATTGAAAACCACTTAAAATTATGTGATTTTTGTATCGAAATCATACCAGCGTTTATTAAGACAGTTGGTATATGAACCCCACAAAAATCATGTATGATCTGGCCTCCCATAAGTTTAAAAACTCCTTGGGTTAAATGAAAATGAAAATTCAGTTTCATATTTTAATCAACAAGTTCATTTTCATCTGTAATTGTCAAAGACGCCGCCCGTTACAAAACTTTATCAATTAATTCATATCAAATTAATTAAAAACCGCTTAATATGATATGATTTTTATATCGAAATCATACCAGCGTTTATTAAGACAGTTGGTATATGAACCCAACAAAAATCATGTATGATCTGGCCTC
>NW_011887769.1:773900-776726 GCF_000806365.1 Fopius arisanus | reverse complement strand
CGGTTAGTTTCTACACCTCCGAGACCTCTTCACTCAGTCCTCTACTCTCAGATTCATCCAAAAACCCACATAATTCTTAACAGAATCCCTGGGGATCGTCTTCTTCATTCTCTCAACGAGAATTTTTCTCTTAAATTGAAGAAAGTCTAGCTACTTTGGAAATCTTACGTTTTAAACTTACGGTTTAATATCTCTGATTTTAGGAGAATTCGTGTTGCATATCCCTATTTTCTCTGGTCCATTACTTCTTATTTACTTTTTTTATTACTTCTTATCCGTCATTTTATCTTTTGTCAAGATGTATTGTGTGATTGTATTCCAGGTTTATCTTTCGGATAATTTTACTTGGTAATCATCTTACATTCGCTGAAAAGATCTTTTCGGCTTTAGTCAATATTCCCGGATTCATTCTCTGTTAGACACCCACTGAAATGTGTCTGTTTTTTTTTCTCCTTTCTAAATATCTTTGATGCATTTTTAAAAATTGATTTTAAGATTTTCTTTTAGAATCTCATTTTTTGTTGCAACAAACATTTTTTCATTTTTTCCCCTAATTTTTTGGTGAACCGTAATTTTATATCGAGATCATGTCCAGTATATTTTTGGCATAAGACATGTTGGTGTGAGTGTATTATTGTTTTAGAGATATTTCTAGTGTGAATAAATTTGTCTAGCTTAGGAACAGAATTATTTGGAAATAATTTGATCTACAGGATAAGATCTTACAATACATTTTGTCGAAGATAAATTGTCGTGGAGCCAAATGTCTGAATTGTTTCAAATAGTTTCATGATGTATGAGTTCACCTGTCGATTTTGCATTGAAAATGGAGTATCAGATGAATGTACTCATTTACCATGTTTGTCACGCGAGTTATCGGGGCTGTCAGAAAGTTTGGTTGGACCCTACGCTGTGGAAATTTCTCAGGAGATCGTGAGCCCCAGAAGCTGGCGAAGAGTTGGTAGAATAGATATTTATTTGACGCTATGAGCATGGGAAAAGGAAGATGTGGGATAAAGGAGTAAAAACAATATGGATGGGTAAATGAAGAAATTTGCTTAGTTTGAATCTAAGAAAATGAGAGAGAAGTGTTATGCAGGCGTTAAATTCCTTCATAAAATTTCACTCCGCCAATTAATTCTCAGAGCAGTTAAGAGTAAAGGCGAATTGCGGTTCGTTTGTCCTCACGCTAAAGGATACTCAACAAACATGTTTTCATACGTCAAGATGAGGTCATTGTGCAGCTGCTAAAAATCGTCCCTCTTCAACTTGAAATAAAAAGAACTGAAATAACGCGAGCGGTTAGTCAACTACTTGGCTACTTTCTCTCGATTTCTTTTTTCCTAGTTCTTAGGCGTCGTTCTGCCCTCCTTAAATTACTTCATCTTGTCTCAAATGCCGCTTTAATTAATCCTTAATTACACGCGTCAAGACCGCGCTTCGCTTTGAATTAATAAAAGCCTATTTTGAGGTTTTATTGAGATGTGGGCTTTTTCTCTTGGGTAAATCATGTTCAATTATTTGGGAATTATTTTTAGAATGCATCTTTGGAGATTGTCGCTTTTGAGTTTATTTATTTTTCTTTATGAGACACCTTTAGGTACTCCAATACTGTCTATGAGGTATATGTTCGAAATCACTGGTTGGCCGATTAAAAATGTCGATTTTATAAAAAAAAATCACTTTCCTCTCATAAAAGTTATCACTTTAACCCAGGGTTGAAAGCCATTTTTAGTTCTACTCTTTTGATACCTCTGGGCGTTGTAAAACGTATTTAAGTGGTGAATTCACTGAGGAACAAAAAGATTTTTGCCAAGAATCCTTGAATTACTTGAGGGAAGTATGTTATCTTTTTAAAACATCATTTCTCTAATTGAATAATTTCCAAACAATTCCAAATAAATTCCGATAATAATTATCACATTGCTTTACTTTCGGATTTTCTTTATTGCAGGATGACTGCGTGGGATTTGTCCGTGGATAAACTCCGCCGATTATTATTAATTTTCTTTAAATAACGAATTTCCTAAGGAGAAAAATTTGATGGAATTCTTCAAGGCTATTCTATATCGTTATCAAAATTCAGGCTAAATATTTTTTTTTTAGAAACTATCGATGAAATTGACGTGGATAAATAGCAAGGGCGTGCCTTTAGTCATTATTTAATGACTCGCGAAATTTTGTGGTTCAATCATTTTCATGTGTTTTCTCTGCTGTTTTATGATTCTTCTCAAGAGTTTAGAAAAAACACAAGAAAATGTTTGCCCCACCTTGATACTTAGTGAATAATTCAGTAATGATGAAACCCATAAATATATTTTATATTTATCCACATCAATTCCATCGATAATTTGCAAAAAAAATAGAAAAACACGAATTTTTGGGGAAAGGGTGTTTAACATCCTTAATATCCATCATTAATCAGGTGTATTCAAGGTCATAACCAGCATACATATTTCTATCAAGTAAATAAATCCTTAGCGAAGAATATTTTTTCCATTGCATATTAGAAATCAACGGTTGATGAAAATCCGCGATATTATTTTACAAAAGGCCAGTTGTCTCTCCCAAAAGTCATAGATCCCGTCCCCGGATCGATGGTGATTTTTTTTTTTCATTCCGGCTTTTCTGAAGAAATATTTCCTTTCAATTTCCTCCGCGAAAATATTATTTCTGCGCGTAACCGTCAGGTTCAACACGAAAAGAAAATCCGTGATTGCGATAAGTCTCATAAACCATTCGAGTTTATCCTCAGAACCAAGGAATAGAGAAAAAGAAGCTGTTATCGGTGGAATTGAATATTTCATGTCATCTGTATCTTTACGT
>NW_011887769.1:770129-773340 GCF_000806365.1 Fopius arisanus | reverse complement strand
ATTTTTAATGACGCATAGGTCAAGCGGATATTAAAGGCTTTTTCATGGATATTTCTGCGAATGTGAAAAACGGTAGAGAATATTCCGGTAGTAGAAAGAGATCATCGCGTCGAGTCCAGCTGTTGGAAGATAAATCCATACATTTTCTATCTTTCGGTTTATGTGTCATTTCGATTCCATTTTATCCGAAAAATACTGGAGGTAATCCATACAATGCAATTCAAACTGACTGTACCGTTGAGTGATTAGTCGATTAATCAATTTGGATTAATAATTGTTTAATGTGAAATACCGTAGATTTTCTGCGTATTGGGAACAGCGAAATTTTTTTCCGACCGAATAAATATTGCATGAAATATTAATGAGACGTTCTCATACTAATCCTATAATGGTATTCATCATTCTGCAGAATGAAACTAGAGTTTCGCGTGGGATGCGAAATAATTTCATTCAATTTTCGCTTTCGTGAAATATATTGCAGCTATTGAAAATGAAGGTTTACTCTGGTCTGATGGCTCCTGATGGGATTACGGTGAATCCTCTTTAGAGGGGAGTCATTATTTTTAGAATCTTTCTCATACATTCAACTCCAATCCTTTCGCATTATAAATTAGTGGCAAGATTAAATATTTGTATGCTTCAACTTCGACATTTCATTTTGGATTTTGGGAATAAGTTATAGAATATTTTCTACTCCACTGGGAAAAAAGAATCTAATAGGTAGAATAAAATAACATTTCGAACTTATTTACCCTTGCATTGATCCTCAAGTCGTAAATCTAATTGTTATTTTGAATTGTTTTTAGAATGGATACGAAACGCTTTTATTTTTACTGAATTTCAGTTCTCAATTTTGTACGAACCATTCTCACGTTTTCACATTTACCTTTTTTTTAAATATCAAGTAAATTCAGGACTAGATTTCCGTTGCAGGGGAGAATGAATGAAAAGCCAGCGAAGACAAGCACTTGCTAGAATTCAGACAAATTAGATTATGTGAGAAAACATCGATCTAGAAATAATTCAATTTATCACTGTGAAAAGATAAATATAAACACAAGGAATCTCTAAAATGTGTTTATCCTCTTCCATGATTTGGGGTGTTTTTGTGTGAGTTTTCTCTGCGCCAATGAAAAGTTAGCCGGTGAATCCCATAACAGATGAATTACAGCTTTTGTGATAAACTGTTCTATAAAGGTCTGAGAGTAGTGGGGAAAATTTTTTAATCATACTGCAATGACATAACGGCAATGAAAGGGATGTACTTGACACCTAAATGAGATCCTAAATACATTGAGATAAAATTTACACATCAAGGGTGGAAAGTTCTTTCATCTCCTCTCATTGAATCGATAAATTTCCCTAGGCCACTGTCAGACGGTTTTATGGGGTTAGATGGAGTGAAGATGTCTGGGAGAAAAGCAAAAGAGGAATGTCTAGCAAGTGAAGAATCCTGTCGTTCATCTCGCAAACACCATCTCCCAACCATTTGAATCCTCCATCTCCATAAAGTCTGAGTCATTTCATGCGAAAGCACCTCACATGCCTTCAATCCCACTGCTCGATAATCAATAGAAATATTACGGTATAAAATGCTGTCCATTCATGCGAAATTATCTCTCTGGGGGAGTGGAAACATCAGTACTTATCCATAATCTCTTGAAAATCATGAGGCATTTGTTCCACCGGTGATCAAAGGCTCGTTAAAAATAATTCTAGACTCATATCTTTTGATGTTTATCCCATTTTTCTCGCGTGCTCTTTTCTTTCTATCGCTTTTATCTGTCCGCTCGGACGCATGTTATACCTCGTGCTGAACGTTTTACACGTCAAACGATAAATTTTCACTGGAAAATTATGATTGAAAATTTTATTTAACCGGTGAGTGGCCAATTTATGTCAATAACGAATGATTTTAGGGAAAATGTTGAGTTTCCCGGGAATTGCTGGAATCGAAGAGTCTCTAGTATTGATTTTTCAAGTTCTGTGGAAATGGGGAGATGTTTGATATTAAACAATTTATAACATTAATATTCATTTAATAATCTTGTTAAATTGCCCCTCGAGGGTTCTACTGAGAGTCTAGTCCAAAGGGAATGACGAGTTGCGGATAATATAACACTTGTTGCGTCACAACTCAGCCCTTGGAGTTGAGAGAAACCGATGAGAGAAAAAAAAACTTCTCGTAAGTTGAAGGTGATGATGAAATTCTAATTGGACGTCATCCACCCTTGAAACTTGGCCAATTCCGATTTTTTAATGAGCCATCGAGCCAACTAATTAATCAGGCCATTTAATTACTCTCTCATTTTCTCGGAATAAAAGTCAAATAACTTTTTTATAATTTTTTCCATGCTAAGTTCTTACTCTGTGTCAATGAAATTTCGTTGGAGAATTGATTGGATGGGAAATTGGAGTGGACGGGACGCGTCTCTATCGCGTAATCGAAAAAAAAAATTGACAATTTTTTTACTAGGGTTTTAATTTTCATTGGGAAAAATTGATGAAAATGGGGGTTCTAGGAGTATTTTATATGTTGAGATTTGGAGCTTGGTATTTAAACGAAATGAGTGAAATTTGTGGGAGACGATGGGAAAATTCCCAGCAGTTATTCACAGCCTTTATTTTCTATTTAATTCAGTTGAATTATTGATCAACTCTGCATCTTCTGTACAGCGTGGAACATTTCCAGTGCATTTTTACCTTCGAGATATCAGATATTATGCTGAAGAATTCCCTCCGACCTCTCTCTCTCTCTCATTGAAAAAGCATTCACAATTTTATTTTCAATTGAATCACTCAAACGCTGATTTAACAGTTGCAACTAGCTCCACAGATTTTATTTCACTTGAACTGATTTCATCAGTCAATAGCCTGTCGAAAAATACAATCAGTTATTTCTCTTCACGGAGAAAAATCCTTTAGAAAAATTCTATCGCTATTCAAATTAAATATCCCGGAATTTCTTTGAAAATTTTATATTAAACACGACGAATATGTGTGCATTAAAAATCTGTTTTATCAGTAGATCATACAACACAATGCATAAATAAATAAACAAAATTAGATCAATTATTTTTTATTCCAGAGATAAATCCTTCAGAAGAATTATTAAGATATTAATTATCAATTAAGATAGAATATCCAGAAATTGCATGGAAAAATTTATATTAAACACTCCGAAAATTGGAGTGTTAATAATGTCCGAGGG
>NW_011887769.1:766801-769409 GCF_000806365.1 Fopius arisanus | reverse complement strand
ATTTTTATCTAAAGTCACAGAATTTTTCCGCGGTGTTCTGTAATTTTTATCTGAATTATCAGTGAAAAATAACGATACCGTCAATTAAACTTTTCGAATCAACTTCGTAATCGGTAAGTGAACTGAAAGTTCCGTAATTTTTACTAAATATTTCTCTCCGTGTATGTCTATCTCAAACTCTCCGGATTCTTGTGATTAAAATCTGTCTAAGATTATCTGTGTGGAGATTTGTGGAAAGCAATTGATAAACTAGAAGGAAATATACTCTTCCATAATTTCCTTACTGGCAACGAAAGAATCGGTTATAATACCACGAGTCGCTCGAAAATTATCCGATATTTGCGGAAAGTTACTAAGTTATTTTTTTGTAAACTTGGTAGATCCCTTTTAAACAATATCGTTCTTTAGCGCTCTTTAATAATTTTTCCTCTTTTTTTTCATTATTTTTTTATAACCATTCAAGTAGTTCCTGCAACACAAATTTGATCCCAGATTTTAATGGACGGGACCTACTGCGCACTCCGTGCGCCGAATTTGAATTTGGCGGTTCGAATTGACCAATGAGGAATTAGCCTTACGCGGTTCGCGATATTTCGAGTCGGGCGAACTTTATTTTTGTGTTTCTACTGTCATAATAAGGATTTTAGGCTAAAAAAATAAAATTTAAACAAAAGATGACATTCGAGAGATAGATTCAATAGATCCACACGGGCCTTAAAGTGAAATGAAATCCGTGAAGCTAGTCCCAATTTTGAAATCAGCGCCTGGGAGATTCACTTGAAACAAAAATAGTTGATAAATTATGAATTGTACATAAACCTAAAAATTGTTAATATTCCACGGATGCCCTGGGGCTATAAAAAAATGGCCGATTTAAAAAATACCGTTTTAAGGTATTTTTTGGTGAATGTTTTTTGTCGAAAATGCAGACGCCTTTTTGGGTCCTGTCTGTGACTACGTGATAGCCCCAGTAGCGAGATACGCCGGTGTCTGGGGTATACCAGTGTTGACAACTGGTGCCCAAGCGGATCCATTTCGTCACAAAGTCGAGCATTATCAAACACTGACGAGAATGATGGGCTCTCATCGTCAAGTTGGTGAAGTACTCCGGCAAATACTACAGGGCTTTGGGTGGACAACGGCTGCCCTGATTTATCACAATCACGCTATGGAAAGTAGCAAGGGAAATTCAGGATGTCATTTTGCTCTCGGTGGTGTATTCACTGCCCTCAATAAAAGCTCCGTACACAAGAGTTTCAATGAGGAGAC
Source organism: Fopius arisanus (assembly GCF_000806365.1). Classification (NCBI taxonomy): domain Eukaryota; kingdom Metazoa; phylum Arthropoda; class Insecta; order Hymenoptera; family Braconidae; genus Fopius; species Fopius arisanus. The sequence goes on along the minus strand of NW_011887769.1, from coordinate 768,140 downwards.
CAACAGTGCCAAAGACTACAGGGATCTCCTTACCTATGTTTCCAAGTCAGCTCGGAGTAAGTTTCATACTTAAATTACCATCAACTTAATATTTTTATACTTTTCCCCCTATTTTTCCTTCAAAACTTCATTGTGGTATTTCCTCTAGACGCGCATGCACTCTCTTTACTACACCGTTAGAAATTTCTGGAAATTTAAGTCATAATGTCATTTGAGCTTGCAATTATGGACGTTTGAATTCAATTTTAATTCACAACGTTCATTCAATTTTTTCTTTGATAATTGATTCCTTCGGGAACACACAAAACTTCAAAGAACTTAGTCAAAATAACTTCTTTATTTAATGTCGTTGTTGAAATATTGCTTAATTGAAAAGACGTGTCACCCAATAATTGCATCTTGGTTCGGGAAAATCTATCTCAAAAAATTATCCGGAAAAATCTGCTTGCAATTATGTACGTTTGAATTCAATTTTAATTCACAACGTTCATTCAATTTTTTCTTTGATAATTGATTCCTTCGGGAACACACAAAACTTCAAAGAACTTAGTCAAAATAACTTCTTTATTTAATGTCGTTGTTGAAATATCGCTTAATTGAAAAGACGTGTCACCCAATAATTGCAACTTGGTTCGGGAAAATCTATCTCAAAAAATTATCCGGAAAAATCTGGCTACAAATTTTTTGGAATCCCGGAAAAAATATCCCAGGGAAAAAATATCCCACACATTCAAAACGTGTTAAAACTCGCTCAATTTAATTATTTTTTAATTTAATTATTTTTTTCGTTGTCTATTTTTTCAGGGACTCTAATTTTCCTATGGTCTATCAAATTGGGTGGTTTTTAACACGTTTTGGGTGTGTGGGTTATTTTTTCCGGGGATATTTTTTCCGCCTACCAATTTTTTGACAGATGCACTGTTCAAAGTCGAGTTTGTGTTTTCAATAGTTTGAATTGAATAGTTGCGTTGGGATTTATGCGAGTTGGCTGGTTGATAAGTGTGTGTGTGTTTATTTACAATCAGTATTTGTATGAGGTGCGGCCTGTTGATGGAAATTTTGGATTTTGCTTTGTTTGGGAATCTAAAAGTTTTGATAGTTATTTGCGAAGCGAAGGATAACTGTCGAGAGATGTTTTTCCGATTCATTTGCCAGTTTTTTAATGACTGGCTCAAGTGAGTTACACGATTTATTATTTTGAATTTTTCCGTGGTTGTTCTTTTGAGGTAGTTTTTATCAGAAATTCTTTGGTCAGAAGTTTTTCTTATTTAAGTTTTTCCGTTCCTGTTTTCTTTTGGCTATTTTCCGTAAGTTGTTTTTGATAAAGGTATTTTGACTG
>NW_011887769.1:703796-765096 GCF_000806365.1 Fopius arisanus | reverse complement strand
CCGAGGGAAAATGTCCTGCGCATAAATTTCAAGATTGTGGGAACAAGGAGAAAAACAAGAAAGGAGCTCGAGTTATAACTTCATAATCATAAAGATGGTTAATTACGTGTATATTCAGTGAGAGACAATATTCTAGCATCTGCTCATCCTTGGCTTTCGAGTTTAACAGTCAGTAGTAAACTCGTTGTTTTTATCACCGCTACGATCAGCTGTGATCTTGCCCTCGTTTCACCAGTATTTCATATCCTCGTAGAACAATTTCATTAGGGATATAATCTCAAATCTCGATGTTGAAATGATAATGTCTCAACTCAAATCTCGTACAACCTTTTGTTCAGTGGCTTCAAGATTCATACTTGATGAAAAATTGAACCAACCCATCGATTCCGCAATTTAATCAATATGTCCGTTCATATCTCCTGTGTTTTTAAATAAAAAATAATTTTTCAATTTTTTCATTCACATTTTTTCAACGAATAACTCTTTTTGTTTCTATTTTTACCGCAAAATTTTTTTCCTTTTCTGGAACTTTTTTCCATTAGCTCCATGATTTATAGTCGAAAAAAGTTGATTAGTTCATTATCTCTGCGATTTAATTGATATATCAGTTTATATCAACGGATTTGTGAGTGGAAAATTATTTTTCAATTTTTTACTTTCCATTTTGATAATGAAAAGTTTTTTCTATTTCTATTTTGACCACAAAATCTATTCTCTTTTTGTCGAAACTTTTTTGTCATTGGTTTACGATTTATGACTGATGGATGATTGAATTAATATATTTTTTGCTCGATTTAATTGCTATTTCACATCATGTCTACTGATTTTTGAGTAGAGAATAATTTTTATATTTTTTTATTTACTCCAGTCGATGAAGAACTTTTTGTTTCGACCACAAAATCCATTACTTCCACGTGCCATCCATTTTATGATTGATCTCTCATGAAAAATTGAAACAATCCGCTGTTCTCTGAATTTCATTGATATTTCGGTGAAATTTTACTATTTGGTATAAAGAATAATTTAACTCTGCCATTCGTAATTTAACATAAAAAACTTTTCACTTTTATCACAAAATCCATTAATTTCACGTGGTAATTGCTCAAAGGTATCTTCTTGATTTTTTATTCGTAGATCGCGAGGTTGTTAACGAGCGACGTGTCTGGGGTAAGTCCGTGTTGCAAAAAGAAAGAATTATTCAGCTATATTTTCATTAAATATCCTAGTTTCTTGTATTCCACGGTTCCTTAGTTTCTAGTTTCTCTCTGGTTTCGTCTTTCATCCTCTGCTCTAAAATTCGCCGTGAATTTGCATCCGAAGATGTGTCTTTACTGCACGTATTCAACTCGTGCCACCATTTCTTTTAGTTTTTTTTTTCGCTTCACAGTAGATTAACCCCGGACGGCGTCAGACGGCCGTTTTACATTGTAAACTCTCGAATTAAATTCAGTATCTTCTTGCCATAAATACTTATCACACTGATGTGACTCCCTGTCTTACACCTTCAAAACTTTCACAACACGAATCACTAAGTTAGAGTGTAATTATGTAGTTATAGCCGTTATTTCTTATTTAATTCACCCGAGCGTTCTCTTTGGATTACTTTTCTAATTATATTTTAAAATATCATCATAATAAATAGTAAACGCGAGTTTAAGGATCGCCATATAAAAATTAGGTAAATTGCTGGTTTAAAGTGGTGTTTAACGCCCACTCGAGGTAATTCTAATTAACTAAAGTTCTTGAGGTATTTCAACAATTAATTTTTCCCCTCGGAAAAGTTTTTCCTCGAGAACTATTGCGGAAGCGACTGGAATTTTTTTTTTTCATGGAAATTAAATTCTTTTGTCTTGCGGCAATTCGAATCGCTATCTGTGGAGGAGTTGGAATTATTTACATTTGCATCTGCATGAAATCTATCTGTCAACGTTTCTTGTCCTACACACACAACACTAATCCGTAAATACGAGATTTAAAAGGTAATGTAGAGGTCTCTGGTCGCATAAATCATGAGTTTGAAAATGTAAATTACAACAATCTTCTAATTTGCAGTTTTGAATACATTAATTACGATTTATATTTCATAATTTACGACCATGTAAATCACAAGTTTAGGTCGGACTTCTTTTTACAATTGAAACCTCGTGATTTACGAAATAAAATTCGTAATTTCCGTTTTTCAAATCTTTATTCAGAAGGCGGAAACTCGTAATTCACGAGGTCAGAACCCGTAATCTACATTTTTTAATTCGTCATTTCCTAGCTGAGAAAGCTCGTAAATTCCGCAGTATTTTCCGTATCTTACGGCTAGTGTTTTCAGTGAGTATTATTTTCAATTTGTCATTTACATAGTAGGCCCCTTCGCAGGGCGGCGTGTGATGGATAGGTCAAGGGTGTGTATTTATGTATGAAGAAAATAACGTGAACTTTTTGGTAGGACGTGTTACATGTGTTCCCAGGGGTTAAACCACAATGGGACGTACCATACACACATTGGTGGTTCAATTTACGGGTTGTGTCGGAGTTTGGTGTACCTCAAGGCGGGATTGCACGTTAGTCAAACTTTATGATCCATTTGACCCCTAGCTTTGTTCTTATCGATTCTGAAGGGATTCGAATTTTTTAATTGCGAACGCATACTCCAGTAATTCACAAAAGCTGTACAGATGAAACTTTACCATAAAATGCAATCCGACGTTATTAAATTTTTTGTTTTAATTTTTGCTGAGTTAATTTGCTTGGCACAAGTAAATATTGGCATTCAGAATATGTGAATTTGCTTGCATTAGTAAAATTCACGACCCACTGTTTCTCTCATGTAACATAAATTACATTTTTGAAAAAAAAGATGAAATAATATTTATTTTTGCATGCTTAAAAAAATATGAATAGATAAATTAAATATTTAATACTGCGGTGATTGATTGACTGTCAAGGCAATCTTCAACGATGAAAAAAGAGTAAATAATATTTTTAAAAACTCGAAAAATAATGTACATCGTCATGTGAGTTGAAAATTATAATTATGCTTTAATGTTTTTTATCCAAAATTTATACAATCCAAAATTTAAACAATTACATTATTTCAGATAGTCATTCTGTGATTGAAAAAAGACATTCAACAGTGTTGGTTCTCAATGAAGGGTTGAGCTGAGTTTATCTGGAGAATGAAAGATTATTTTTGATTATCAGTAATTGTTAAAAATATTAATTTTCAACTTTCTTCACTTGAAATTTGAGGAGTAATTTTTTCACTCGATGAAAACTAGAGAAGACTAACTATATTACTTTCACTGTAATTATTGAAGTGCATGGCCCTTCATGTCAGGAGTTCCTCAACAAAAGTGCCAGAGTGATGGTAGAGCACAGCTCAGATAGTTTGAAGGATTCACAAGTGCCAATTGAATTATTCAGGGGCTGCAGTAAGAGTCCCGGCACTGGCAATCGCTAGATATTTTTATTGAGATGGGCCTACACTCGATAATCCCGACTTTTTCCAAGGGAATTCAATTTTATATCAGTTTTGAATGAATTTGACGTTAGATGGAGATATTATGTAGAAAATACTGCTGAATTAATTGAATGAGTCTCCATTCAATCCGCAAATTGTTTAATCCAGTGGATTCATCTCTTTTTTCATTGTTTAGTAGTTCTTTATCGTGGGAGAACTTGTAATGAGGATGGGAGCTGCGTCTGGAAAGTTGGGAATTATCGGGATAAAAGAAAGATTGACTTCCCCACTTCTCATCTTCAACGTTTTTTCTCATGTTGGAAGCTTTTTTTTTGGCTCTCGATGGAGTTGTCTCTGGTGTTTCGTTGTGCTCAAGCGAATTCGACGGGGGGATAAGCAGGGAAAGAGATTGGATTTGTCTCGTCATGTGTGAGAAAAATAGATACCACTGTCTCGACGTATCACAACGAATAATCCATCGGTATTTCTCGCTATTCAGAATTCTATTCAGGGTGGAAGACTGTTGTTGGCATGGGAATACTCGGTTCAAGGCGACAGTTGGCGCAACTCGGGACTGCTGTCTTCTTATCTCGAGAGATGGAGGAAAATATTTTTTTTTGAGATATTTCTGGGTTTAATACTTTGGAAAAATAGCCATCTTCAGTCAGCGTATCGCAAAATTTCCCGAGAAGAGAAGAATTATTCCATTCAATGCGAGGGAAAAAAGTCTGTGTCGGATATAAGTTTAAGAAAGTTTCCACATACATACATATACATGCATACATACATATATACCAACGGACACGTTCTCGAAATTGCATTTTCCGAATTTTCGGGTTCTAAAAAAAAAAAAAATTAAAATTAAATTAAATTAAATTAAATTTTAAAAAATAGCATCTAAACTAGAATGATTACAATGTTTCCATTCGCAAGCAAAAGATGATACATTCCATTATAGATTTTCTGGAATTTTACAAACCGTTTAATGATTTTTACAGAATAATCGAACCAAAATGTGCATTATCATGACAATGAATTATTTGTTTAATAAAAATTGCGTCAATTCAGTAGCCGAATGAATAAATGAAATTTGAAGATGATTAAGAAATAAATGAACGAAGTAGTGGGTAGTTCATTGTCCAAGAAATTGGTAGTAATGACAGAGCTTTCTCAAGAAATTCATTCTACAAATCGCTTTCCCCTTGAAAAAACTCAGCATTGGAACGGCAGAGTGTAGACACAATCACTGGGTCGAGAAGCAATAAAATGATTTAACGATGCAGCGCGCTGTAAATGTTTACCTAGCACCAATATCCAACGAGTTTAAAAAGACGAAATCCCGGACACTGGCGTCACGATTGCTGTTAACGATTTGAATTACACCTAACGAAAATATACAGAAAAGCCAGATATAAACATTTGACGCTACAATAAATGAATATAAATTCTGTAGATTTTTTTCTTTAGCCATATGATTGTCGTTTGGGGTCACGATTCCACGATTCCACGATTCCACAGGGATTCCGAGACCTCTGAAGGTCCTTCCGGGGTGGAAGAGTCTGTGGGGGTGAGAGACCGAGAATTCCAGGAACGCGCCCCGACTTCGAATCTCCATTTATTCATTCCATGAATTTAATGGAACAGTCGGGTTGATGCACCAGTGGAAAATTATTCAATTGTTATCGCCGAGTTGGCCCAAGTATTCTAAAAGTCACAGTACACATGAACAGCTCCAGCTATTTGATTATAAATTAGTTTCAGCAAGCCTGAGGTGAAACAGACAGGCTTTCCTACGACATGACAGCCTTATTCCATTTCTCCTTTCTCTATGCCATTGACAGAGACAGATGTATCCCTTTGAGCCCCACTTTTTTTTCCACACAGAATTTATCATTTTCGTTGGCAACTGGTTAAACATTTGTTGATCTAATTGGAGGACAAACTGGGTGATCATCCGGAAGTTGACGTAATTAATCCTCTCTCCGGTGGTAAACACCTTGACCATCGGCTGATTAATTAAACCTCGCAACTAATTCCATTGAATTCAATGGAATTCGATTTAGTTTGGTTGACATCACCGTGATTTCCACCGGTTTAATTTTTCTGAATAAAAAAAATGGGTCATGTTTTTTGTTACCGATCTTTTTTGCATCGCTCAGACCTAGGTTTATATGGTTGTGTATGAAACATTAAGTCAACCGTTTTTATTATTTTGTTATTTTTCAATTTTATAATTAATTTTTTATGTAGAATATATCTGTATAGGGGGTATTCTGAGTGAACTCAACCCGGTTCACAATTTTATCTCCTTCGATTGTATCGCCGATTTTTTTTCATATTGTACAGATTATTATATGACTATGTAGAGTTCGAGTTCATTCAGAATATCCTATATATATATAATGTTTCTTTGTTATACAATAAATATATATGTATTCTGATACAACAATTAAGGACAATTGAAATATAATTCGATAATGTTTCGATTACTCGGAGACTTTCAGAGGTTTCATCTGAAAAACGCAAAAGATGGATTGTCTTTGAAATTCATACAGAATGTTGATATACAGCGGAATTGTTTATGAATTTCCTCCGATTTTTTCAGAAGTGATTTTCGATTTATTAATGATCGACATCTCCTCTTGTCCATGGGTTCTTTCGAAGATTTATAACATTAAACGATTATATATAACCATCTTAGGTGGTAACACAGTTTTTGATTAAACTTGAAGATGCCCAGAAGAATCCATGTTGAAGAGGAGACTTCGATTGTTAATAAATTAGAAAGGAAATCTGAAAAAACTTGAGGGAAATTTATAGACAATTAATTCTGTTATAGTCATCAACATCCTGCATGAATTCCAAAGAAAATTCATCCTTTACCCTTTTCGAATGGAACACCTTAATCCGTGTTTTCTACTAAAAAAAATCCGTATAAAATATTTACTAGTATTTCATATTTACTATATAACTCATAACGAACAATTGTTTATCAAATAGAACAATGATTTACTCTCATTATGTATATATATATTAGGGTGGCCCGTTTGAAATCCATTTCCAAATTTCGCTTTTTCTGAACCTGCATATGATAATATATAATAAATAAAAAAGGCCACAGTTTTTATCTTAATTTTTTACAACTTTCTTGGAGCAGTATTAATTCAAAATTTCGTCAGAAATTCTGACCTACTGATAGTTTCTTGGTATAAACATTGATGAAGAGGTAATTATATTATGACAGTCATTTTTCAGGTCAAGTTACTGAGTCGTTCATGCAGGGTACATCAGCCATTTTTCAGACATCTGGCCAAACTTTTTCCAAGCGAGACTAAGTCGTTTATTGGTCCCCTTAAATGACTGTTTTTATATATATATATATAGTATATATGTAGTTGTTTAGTTAGAGAAAAATTCTAAGTGTTTTCGATGTTCGTGTTTCATAATAAATATTCTCCGAGGTTTCGTGATGTCTCGAGAGTGCTGCACACCTTGTCTCACCACTTCCAGAGTAAAGACAAAGGTCGAATCTCTCCTCTTACTTGTTTGTATTCCCTCGGTGTTTGATGTACATCTCAATGCACTTTGCGCTGAATTTTCGTCTCGTTTGAAACGGAAGGCTGGTACAATGCACCCCTCCCCAGCATCTGTAGCGTTATCAACACCTCGCAAGATGTTACCTATTCCACAATTTCAGACTCATCTACGAGAAAATAAATGACGCGAAACGTAAAAATTGAACAAAAGCATTGCGCACGCCTTATCATTGAGCTCGAAGAATTGCTGTGGTATCTTGAGTATTTGCACTTCACCTCGCCTCAATATAATAATGAATACCGGTGCACAATATCGCTGAGTGAGCAGCCATGAACTGAATAACCAAAAGTGGGCAAACTTGATCAGCCCATTTGGAAAATCCACTTCAAAGTAAAATGGAACACCAAACTCAAATGCTTCTTGACTTACTCCTTCACTCTGCACACTCGATGAATTTTTTTAACCCCTTGTTTCAAGTTGATCGCACTACTTACGCCTTTCAACTCTTTTTTTTTACTCTCCATCGCGACAATATTTTAATGTGTCAATACTTGTTTAATGATGGCATTTTTATTCCTGGTTTTTTTTTCTTCGTTTCAGTTGTCGTCATGTGTGCCAATTCCACAACGATAAGGGAAATCCTCTTGGCAGCTGAGGAACTGGGAATGGTCGACTCCGGGGAATACGTCTTCTTCTCGATTGAATTGTCATCCAGGTGAGTTACCACTTTTTTGCATAGTTTAGAAAAGAAAAGGTGAGGGTTAAATCGTATGAAATGGAGAATAAATCTGTGTACGTATGATTTTTTAATGCATTCCAAAATGTAAAATGAAATTCATGAATTTTCCGAAGACTTACTTCCAATGCGATTCGCGGATAAATCATTTCAGGAATATCTCGTATTTTCCAGGGATAGAAAATCGAAAATTTTCCAATTTCCGTGTATTTCTAATAATTTTAAAATTTTCCTGAAATATATGTCACCAGAGTAAAAACTTGCAAACTTCAGTCGACATTTATAAACCGCGTAGTTGCAAATTTTCATGAATTCCATCAGTAAAAAAATATATTTAAAAAATGCATCTTCCTCTTGAATTCTTTAAAAAAAAATTCTTAGAAAATATCAGTAATAGAAGATGGTGTCCAAGTGGGTTAAAGAAAATATGTCCTCTTCTTTCTAATTTCATATACTTTCTTTCGTTAACCTTGAAGAAAATTGATTGTTTTTTAATGGTTATTCGATCACGAATAGAATCGGAGATACAAGATATTTGAATTCAAACACCAAACGAGACAAAAAAAAGAACAAATGGTGCGAAAACTCTGAAAAAATCCCAAATGCTTTTCGCCCGGCTTTTTTACAAAAATGGAAAAAAATCTGTACCACCGCAAAAAATCAGGGTCTCATTTGAAGAAGAATGCCCCATATTTCGAAGTACCCAATGCGACACGTTCTTGTACAGATTTCTTCAGACATAATGTGAAATTTTTATCTGGTTAAATCCCCGAAGAGTTAAATGAAAAAATCTGAAATATCCCCACCCATAACTCTGAAAGCTTTCCATTCTAATGGACAACAAAATTACCTCCCACCCGTGAATACAGCAGGATAAATGCAAGATACTTGTTAGCGTCAACTTCTCTGGTATCTTAATCCAACCCCAGTCTGGCTGTATAAATAGCCGAGTGACTAGACAGCGCAAAATTGTTTAAGAAAAAAAGCACCACAAACTCCCACGGGTAGCTGAGCGAGGGTTTGAGTGGTTCAAAGTGCAAGTTAGCACTCTCGGAGTGTTTGTGCGAAATGGTTCATTGGATTAACCCAGGAGAAGCTGAATAAAGACCCTTGCAATATCCAACTCCACGGCTCACTGCACCTGCATTTGTTTGTCATACGCACTGACAGATATCAATGCTCCACCGATCTTGATGAATTTGGCGAAGCTGAAGATGGCTTCGCACACAGATGACAGTTTTATCGAATTTCTGATGAACTCCAGAGGGGAAAAACGTTTTATTGTTCTCTTTGTCTGGCTAATCAAACTCCTCCAGGTTTTTTTAATACCACAAAGGGAGTAATCAGCCTATTTGAAATATAAAATTCCTTTGAAGAAACCAGGAGAACTGGCTGTTGAAAAAATAATCTCCCCGCATTGGTGAGTGGCTGAGTGACGTGAACAAAAACCTCAAACGATCGTTCATATAGATCATGAGGGCTGATATGACAGTGTATCGTGTGCTAGTGGTTTTATTATCGGAGTGAGGAAGATTTCAGGAGGAGTCGATATGATTGAAATAGATCCATCGCGTGTCACAAAGACCGTGAATTGTTGGCTGATGGTAGTCGTGCTTTATCACTGGAAATAGGAATCTTGGTGCACGTAACAACTGCCGAGGTATAACCATTTGGCTGATGGATAATTCAAGTGCTATCACACCCAAGAATAGACTCACCATTTTTACCCACCATTCGATTGACCTTTGGACAATACCGATTATCGAAATTATCGACATTGAAACTGAATTTATATTTATCATATGTATTGTCATGATTTACCTTTACCTATAGCATTAATCCGCGTCTGAATTTTTTGACAATAAATTAGCAACATGACTCTGGAAGGTGCATCGCATTTTTTATAGTATTGAAAAAGCAATTCCAAAAGTAAAAAAAATATCACTCGATTGAGTCAACGGAGTGTGTAAGCTATTTTTTCTTATGAAGGCAATTTTCAGATTCCAAGGGAAAATATATTTTTTGTCATTCGGTCGAATTATTTCTTTGTTTGAATATTCAAATAAATATTATTTGACATATCTGGACATTTTTGGAAGATTCTTTAAAAAACTCTTTTCACAGCGATAATAACTCGAAGGAAAGGTGGAGAATGGAGGGTGATACTGATGAACGAAATGAAAAAGCGAGAAAGGCATATCAGTCGTTGTTAACTGTAACGGCACGTACACCAGATAACGAAGAGTATCAGAATTTTTCACGTGAAGTTAAATCACTGGCACAGAGCAAATACAACTTCACATTTGGCAGTAGTTTACTGTCAACATTTGTTGCGGCATTTTACGACGCTGTGTTTCTCTATGCCCTTGCCCTGAAGGAGAGTTTGCCGGAGAAACCCGGTGAGGTTAACCTCGACGGTGGAAACTTGACGAGAAGAATGTGGGGAAAAAGCTTCAGAGGTGAGTTAGGCAAATTACGAGATTCTTTGTTGCCATGGGGTTGAAATTAATGGGCTGTTGATGGTCCAAGTGTTATTGTCTCTGACGGCTTTTTTTTTTGGGTGGGGGAATAAAAATTCATGGATCGTTGGTCGTAACCGTGGATTGCTTTTTAGTCAACCCTCGTGGCACTTGTATTTATCATGTCTTAGTCACTAGGATTTATACGGGGGCAAAGTGTCTGCCACATGTGGTAGAAAATACAAAACGAGAAGCGACTTTTTATTTCCCCGGGAATAAAGAGAGAAAATGTGTTGCTCATGGGGGATGATTTTTCATGGATACCTGAGGTACTTCGGGGATGGCATATCCATCATTCTTAGGGGATCAAAAATTACACCCTGACATTCAATGTTTGGTATTAGGATCGTATATCGTGCTGTGTTGCAGAGAACGAAGATTTAAGAAGGGAAAAAATGCTAGTGCATGGTGCAGATTTATTTTTCAATCTTCATTCACTTCTGCATAAATCTGAGGAAAACATGGAGCTGTGGCTCATTCAGATGATGGTTTTTGTTTGGATTATAGGTATTACTGGGGATGTAACGATAGACGAGAATGGGGATAGACTGGCTGACTATTCACTTTTAGACATGAATCCTGAAACCTCGAAATTCGAGGTGAGTTAATTCAGCCATTTTATCTACTCAATCTCGGGTGATTAATGGGTTTATTTACTGTTTGTTATTGGTACTGTTGAATGATCAACTATAAACTGTTTCTAGATCGTTGCGAATTATTATGGAGCTAATAAAACCCTTGAGTATGTACCTGGTAAACGGATACACTGGTCGGGGGGTAGATTGGAGCCACCACCCGACACACCTAAATGCGGATACGATGGATCTTTGTGTCCGGACAATAGTGAGTATTAATCGGCAGTTTGTATGTCTGTCTTTCTAACCACTCGTATGACGATAATTTGCTGATTTGATAGCTCAGCGGATTTTCACTATTCATTCATTTCAACAGCATTACCGGGATACGCTATTCTCTCCATTGTTCTCAGCTCGATTGTCGTTGGACTCGTTGTTGTATCCGTCATCATTTACAGGTATATGGACTTCAATTTACTATCAATTCGACTGCTATATTTAAGGAAAATATGGGGATGCGCACAGATTTTTTTGAGGACATTCAAGGATATTCAGAGTACTGTGTCAATTTTTTAACTGAGATCTCCCAATAATATGAGTTTTTGAAAATCATTGACGAGGATTTAGGTAGCAAAAGATAAAAATTAAACACCGCAATTGTAGACAACTTGTCTATGGAACGTAATCTTTCATTTGAATTTTATTTTGGAAACTTCAAAAAAAAAAAAAAAACGCTGAAAACCCAACGAACCAACGCCCAACCCTGGCCCCAGAATGTTTTCGGAATATAACACGAATTTTGTTTTTTAAATCCGCGGTGAAACAAAAATGTGAGGCTCTAAATCTACATATTTACCAAGAACATGTTTATTATTATGTATTATTTAACAAAAAAATATTAGAAAATGTGATGCAGTCGACAACAATACAAAATCAATATTACGATGTGCCATCGTTTAGCAATATATCCATTTTTTATAATTATTTATTTCATAACCATTCCGCAACACAATTCAAAATCTAAATGGACTAATAAAATAAAATTCGAGCTAAATATTAAGTCGGGTAGATAGTACATGCGGACCTCAATGGTTTAGTAAATATTAATCTTATTACAAGTAATTACAATTTGTAAGGCTACGAAATGAGCGGAACAAATATTTGGATCGTAATAAATTGTGAGAAATACTTGAAATACTTTAATTCTCATCCCAAAGGGAAAATGTCCATAAGTAATAATAACTCTATGCATTGAGTGTTAAATATTTGGATTGAAAAATCTCAGATTCATGTCACGAAGGAATAACGTAAACCTATTTATCTGCAGTTGTAATATCCGTAGATCCACTCATCATTATTTCATGGGGATTCGTAGTTGGTGACTACCCTAGGATAAAAATCAGTCTTTTTATCGCTCTGTAGATGAGGGAGGACTTCATTCTTCCTCGTCCCTCGTGAATTCGTTGCGGGGATTGGGGGATTAACTGACTATGATGGAGCAGAAAGTGGGAAGAAGTTGGTTTAGTTGTGGTCATTGATGGAACGGCCTCTTCGTTTCTCTGATTTCTTAGTTTGTGACAGGTATATTTCGCAATCCTCATCCGTAATTTTTCAACTTGACTCACAGAATTATTACTCTAATAGAGATGTACCCTCCAAACGTGATGTTTTCTTATTAATGTGGGAATGAGAGTCTGGGATGGAAATAAATTAGATATCAGGATTCAAAGAATACTATACAAAGTAATAAGGGCTCCAGGAGTCGAGGAATTGCAACTTTATCCTTGCAACTATTTGCAACTCGAGAAATTGTGAAAGTATCAAAGAAGCTTGCCTTAACTCCTTATTACTCATAATTGTCACAAGATTTCCATCGATGTTTGACATTAGACCTCAATATGCACGCTTGAAAATTACTTGAAATTTCAGTCGCAAGCTTTTTTGAATTTTCAATTATCTTTGAATTTCATTTCAATTAAAAACGGTCACTGAGTTTCTCATTTATTTCAACAATTCATGAAAATTGTGTTTTTCATGTTACAGTATTGTACGCTTCGAAGGACTTAATTTTTTTTTTTACGCGTGAAAAAATAAACTAATGTTCGAGTGGCGTACGCTGTTGTATATTTCAGCCCGTATGTAATCGCCCAGTTTATGCACGCTGAAATGTTAAATAATCATTAATTTTTCGATGAAAGTTTGAGGTTTCATGGTCATCGGAAAAATTTAACATGAAATATAATTGAATTTTCAATGTTATTAGAACTTCCAGTGCTATATAGAAATGAAAAATGATTCTTCAATTAAAAATTATAACAAATTTTTAGTTTTTTTTACTTGAAATGTCATGTGTAATTTCAAATCGTGTGTGAAGCTGAGTTTTTTCCCCGAACTCAAGGAACTTTTGGCAATCCATGAAATATCGAAATAAATTAAGATTTGAACCTCAATTCGCTTGATACCGGGGGATGAAAAAAATTGGTATTTGACTAGATCGAAAAATGAAAAAGTTGCGATTTCTATTGACTGAATAACAAAACGACCAATTAATAAAGAAATCGGAATTGACAAAGACCCAAATTGCCGAGAAGACAAATGTTGAGGAGATGATCACCGATTAGTTTTCGATCTCCGAAACCAACCGAGATTGTAACATTTCACTAAGGATCTTTTTTGCAGGTCTCATTTCTTCCAACAAAAGAGGCCCTAACAAAAGTTTCCCCATGTCTCTTAGATTCTGAGATATTCCCCAGTAATTGGACTGAGGAAAAATTCCACCTTTTTACCTCTTCGTTACCGACATTAGTATGGGAAATATCAGAATGTCTCGACAATTTATCCACCGATTACTCTGAGCGAGTTGTGTGCCGTACAAACGAAGCCGGTGGAGATACAAATTTAGATTCAAAGCTACTTATTAACAGCAGATACTCCCATGTGGCAAATATCTCACATTATTGCCATAGGATTTTCGATCCGCATAACTACGGCCACCTGTGTGGATTGCATATGGGGCAGCATGCAAAGCTATTCGACATGCACGACGGATAGGGTTGTAGCACGACATCGGAATTAATTGCGTGTTCTAGAGGATATTCTCGGTATATATGAGATATCGCTACGATTGCTTGATGACTTTTTGATCGGTCGATCGGGATTGATAAACTCACCCTTATCAGTTCATCCTGACGACTTTAACAGCCCTTTGAGCCCATTTTTTTTATTTGACATAATTTTCCCGTCGTTTTATTTCTATTGATGGAAGAATTGAAGGAATGATGAGCGTGATACTTCTAGAAATCATAGCTTACACGTCGATATTCACATGTGTATCCGTCCGCCTGAAAAGGGCCCATTTTGTTAATCTGGAGTTAGTGATGGCCACAGAGGTCCTATCGCCCGAATTTTAAGACCAACCTGGATCATCTGGGTTGAAGAATCGTGAAGTTATGGCGATTTAAAGTTTAATATTGGGAAACCAAGAAGAAGTGGGTCCTTTCCTTTTTTTTTCAAAAATCAAAATAATTCTTTTCTAGTTGAGACGATAAGATTCAATACGTGTTATTCGAGACAGGCAGAGTTCTAGTTAAGTCTGAGATAATAAAAAAATAATAATTTTTAACCCTACGAGAAAAATTCGACTATCTCATAAACTAGAAATCGACAAAGTGGACCCTTTTCATGCGGAAGACATTTATGTCAATCCTAAATAAAACTGAATGAAACTGAAAAAAAAAATATAGTTGAGATGCTCGTCGGTGTAGGAAAAGAGGAGCTATTAATTTTTAATGTTTTTCATCTAATCTAATTTTTCATCATCTAATGGCAAGATTTTAAATAAAAAACTTGTAAGAAGCGACGTTCAACGTTGATATTCTCAATCATGGTGCAACGGTAAATTATCATATTCGATACTTTGAATTTAATTTAAGCAATTCCAGTGGGAACATATCGATAATGCAATGAATGCCAGTGGTGCGTGCATGTAAATCAGTTTAATGCATTCCGCACTGAGGTTGGATTGTGGGAATAACGAGAATTTACGAGGAAATCTTTCTCTAATATTGATCATTGGATTTGTAATTAATCCCTGGAATTGATATAATTCATAGCATGGAGGAATAATTTGTCGCGGTTTATGAGATTTTTCAGTGATTATCTGTCAAGTTTGGACGTTATATTGAAAATGCAGATGAATTTGGTTTTATTTGTGACATGAAAATTCACCGGTGGATTATGTGGTTAGGATTTTTTTCCTTTGACGATATGAATTTATGTCCCGGAGGGAAGCAGGACATTTTAGCTTCGGAAAATGGGATAAAATGAATAGGAGTGAAATGTAAAAAAATGTTTACTCTCTCAAGTGTACAGATATATTGCTGTTTTCATGTACTTTGTCTCTCTTTTACCTCAGGCATTACAAGTTAGAGGCGGAAATCGCATCCATGACGTGGAAAGTGCATTGGGAGGACGTGATAGTTATGGCACCGAGAAAGACAAGAGGATCCATGTATTCCCTAACTGGCAACAAACAGCGCGGTAGCCAGTTGGTAAATATTGTTCTGTCCCTTCTTGTATTTTCTCCGGCTTTGGGAAGATATTTTATTTGTGACGAAGCATGCGAAGACAATTTATTATAGTTAATAATGCATTTTATCTAGAGGTACATTTTGTCAGGGGTATACGTCAAAGGGCTTCGCTATTATATTCAACACAGGATGAATTTCATTCTTGTACCTCCAGGACCTCAATTTCATTTAAAAAGAGTGCGAGAAGTGGGGTATAAACAGATCCCTCGGTAATTGTTTTTTCTGCATACAGGAGATTTTTTTATTTCTAGACTATTTACTCCGATGACAATATCAGTCTCGCTGGAGGTGTCGACAGGAATGTCTATATTCCGACTGCAATCTACAAGGTGAGGGCTATGATTTTCTTGTTACGAGCCAGACTATTTCAAGATAAAAGTGGAAAAGCCTGAATTTTTTTTTTTATAAGAAAGTGGAGATCAAATTGTTGAGATAAAAAAAATTCTGCCGTACACGCAGTTGACAAGTAGATTTTTCCCTCATTTTCCTGTCAGCTTTTCCCCCTCTAATTTTACCTCACGACACGAGCTTTTGCATCTCTTCGTCGGACCGATTAAGGTCTCTTCCCCTCGAGACATTTCCCTTGGTTTTGCCAATTATTTTGATTTAATATCCTTCATGAAATTCCGGAAAAAAATATTGTGGAGTAAATGGAAATTTTTCATTTCAGAATTCTAAGGTTGCCATTAAACCAATTCCTAGGAATAAAGTGGAAATATCGAGGCCATTATTGCTGGAGTTGAAAAGGGTCTGTACCAAAATTATCGATGTCTTCTTTATGGTTTGATAGTGAACGATATTTGGGGATTCTTGAATTTTTTTTTACCGCAAAAAATATGATGGCTTACTACAGGTCCATTTATGACTCGTCAATTTTGTTTATTCCGTTCGGTTGCATGCGACAGGTAGTTTTATTTACGTGGATGGTTGGTTTGTTACTGTTTCAGATGAAGGACCTCCAGCACGATCATTTAGTACGGTTTTACGGTGCTTGTGTTGAACCACCACACTGCTGTCTATTAACTGAGTACTGCCCTAAAGGTTCACTCCAGGTCAGTCAATTACATTCCAATAAACACCAAGTGCTCTTCTGTTAAAAAAATTTCCGCTGATTTTTTCGTTAATCAACGTCTTTCTAGTGAGGTGTTTTTTTGTCGCAAAAACCACATTTGCGTATTCTGTCACCCCAAATTTCGAACTTCTCAGAAGGGAATCTATGGATGATGAAAATTCGAAAAATTCAAATATTGGCAAAAGTTTAAACAAATCGCGAAAATGTGGGGATCGCTGCGAAAGCCAAGGGAGACTGCAAATTATTAGACAAATTTGTGTCGAGGAGCGGGGGGCGTCAAAATTTTGAAAATTGAAAAAATTGAAAAAATTTTGAAAATCATAAAAATTTGAGAATCATCACAGAACCTGTTGCAGGCTGCAAATTATTAGACAAATTTAACCCAGGGAGGGAGGAGCGGCAAAATTTTGAAAATTTAAAAAATGTAAAAAATTTTGAAAATCATAAAAATTTGAGAATCATCACGGAACCTGTTGCAGGCTGCAAATTATTAGACAAATTTAACCCAGGGAGGGAGGAGCGGCAAAATTTTGAAAATTTAAAAAATGTAAAAAATTTTGAAAATCATAAAAATTTGAGAATCATCACAGAACCTGTTGCAGGCTGCAAATTATTAGACAAATTTAACCCAGGGAGGGAGGAGCGGCAAAATTTTGAAAATTCAAAAAATTTTAGACATTCACAAAATCGCGAAAATTTGGGAATCAACTTGCTTTTTTAATAAGGAAAATTTGATTTAATTTACCACTTATTTCCTGTCCTTGCATAAAAAGGAAAAAGGAAATCGATCTCGAAACATCTCGCATGAGCGTAAGGGTAAGACCTGTGAGACAAATGCGATCCGCCCCCACGACGTCGTGGCAAAACCTCAAACATTTCGCATGAAATCGCGTGCGGAACACGCGCCGACAATCAGTATTATATAAAATAAGAAGTATATAAGTTTAAGAATGAATTATTTTGAACGTATACATGGCAGAATAAATTGCTGACAACCAATCAACCAACCAACGTTACCATCTTTTTTTCAAAGAAGAACAGGAAAAGAGAATTCTTGAAGGAAGTGATTCATATAGTGGCGGAACTTGATATTAAATGAATTCATCCCTTCAGGATATAAACTTAGTAACCTTCTATGGGTGGGTAGAGGTCCGGAATTTGTCCTTCCCTCCCACTTTTGAAGGTACATGATTTTTAGTTATTTATATAAACTAGGTTGAATGCAATTTAACGCGTGATAAGGTATGAAGAACTTTACCAGGACTTAGTATTATTATATTACCCAGAGTTCGCAAAAGATCATAATATGATCCGGTCATTATCTTCCAGCTGTTCACTTAACTGAGTTCGACTCAATTTTATTCTTGACTCCCATCAGCTATGTTATGTTATTAAATGGTAAATTAATTCAATTTTTCAAAAAAAATCTCTACAGGCATTATACGTAGCTATTACGGAAAAAAGAGTTATTTTCGGTATTTTACCTGTTTCCAGGACATTCTGGAGAACGACCAGATAAAATTGGACCGAGTTTTCCGAGGTTCTTTGATTCACGACATAGTTAGAGGAATGGCATATCTCCACGCCTCTGAACTCAAGAGCCATGGCTCTTTGAAATCCTCAAACTGTGTCGTCGATTCAAGATTTGTCCTCAAAATTACGGACTTTGGTCTTCATGCACTTCGAAAGCCCTGCCCCAATGATTCAGAGGACGACAAGGATAGCTATGCACACTGGAGAAGTAAGATATTTCAATTGATATAGAATAATTCCACTTCACCACTTTTGTTTCGTATTTATTTATACCATTTGATTATTCAATGTGTACGTGCTTCAGTAGTTCTTTCTGGTGCAATTACCCCGATGCATAACGCAACCTTGGATTCGATCCTGGTTCTAATATTGAATTCAGGGAAACACGGGTGTAATTTTTTTTTCGGGCTTTCTATTCAAGAGAAAACGTGGCGAGAATAAATACGAAAGTTTGTCGAAAACCCACGTATATAAATTTGCAGAAATCCCAAATTCACTTAAATTTTCAATTCAACTTCGACTATTCAAAGTCAAACTACACTAATTATTAATCAATTGAGAACCAAAGAATAGGGAAGCCTGCCACAATGTGGACTGAATACGATTTGATAATAAAGAAAAATATCTATCGCATTCTAATTTTGAGGTTGAAATGTCGTAAGGTTCAAATGAGATATAGTACCGGCATTGTTAAGGAAATTGAGAAAATGGGGTATAATGAACCCACTGATTTCCTTCTTGCAACCGTCATTTTGTGTAACACACTTAAATTCTCTAATGAAACGCGAATTAATTATAATTTAATTAATTTTACTACATGGGATCTGACTAAATTCTTTACAATTTATTGTACCAGTGGACTAGGGAAATAAGATTGATCAATTTCAGATGGCCTGTGATTTTCGAGGAAAAGTTTAAAATAAAAAATGTTAACGAAACTTCGCAGGTGTCTGTTTGTTATTTTTATTTTACACTTCATTAAATGTGAAATAACGCACGCCACTCGGGCGTAAATTTGGGTGAGGTTTACAAGCCACGCCGAAAACGAGGTTTATAATCACAAATGTGAAAATCAAAATTAATGCCATTAACGCGTAATATAGTGCGCAATATTGATCTTTCTATATTGAGGATTTCTCATTTTTCATTTATTTCAATTATTGCCGCGTCCGTCCTAACCGCAGTTTCTTTTCAATTTCCAATTTTCAACATTCCACATTAAATTCCGAAATGAGAAAATTTTTCAGGCTATCGATTTTTCCTCTAATGCCCTTTATCGGACTCAATTCTCATAATAATATCTCATAAATGACATAAATCACAGTTTTCCACAATTTCTCTCAAATCACGTATTTTTAATGTTGAAATTAGTTTGAACTGAAACGAAAATGTTGAATTTTGAGAAACATCCTCTCTGATATTTGATTTTGACATGACTCATCTCCAAACTCAAATATCATCGAAACTACTGAACTGGAACGTATCCCAACTTATTTCTGGCAACTCCGTGCAATAATGCTCGAGCAAAAAATTCAAAGTAATGCTCAAAGTATTATTTTTCTCATTTTTCAGAGCAACTGTGGACATCGCCGGAGTTATTGAGGATGGAGAGACCACCGCCTGAGGGTACTCAGAAAGGAGACGTCTACAGTTTTGCCATAATCGTTCACGAGATCGTGGTACGCCAAGGGCCATTCTACCTGGGTGAAGACAGAAACTACTCTCCAAGGGGTGAGTGTCTTTCTCACTTTCAACTGTATTTTTGTCCGTATCACTTCTATCCCTCTGCCTTATTACTTCTTTTTGCGGTATCTCCTTTCTCAACTCGTACTGGGTGACTCTTGAAGTCACTCACTAGAGAGTCGTTTAATGCGACGTATCCGTTGTTGCATATAATGCACTTCGTGGAGATGGTACTACTCTCCGTATACCTCGGTTTAAGGGCTCTTCAGATAAATTGATATTGGCGGTTTTGTGATGCCATTGGCTTCTCATATTATTAACGATGGTTTGCGCGTAAACATGGTAACAAGGCAGCATTTTATTTTTCAACTTGAAAGAGCTATTCATTTTGTTTTATTGAAATTTTTCGGAATCATTTCGTTCTTCAATAGTTTTAAGAACTATACTTGTCACATATTTACTTATTTCGATATTGATTAAATTAAATGCAATCGCAAGAACCTCGCGACTGCCTAAAATTAAAAAGATACATTTTGTAAAAAAAAACACCATAGGGCATCTCTGGTGGAGACGTACCGATCTGTCGGCTGTTCAGTTTTTTATTTTTTACTTGCTTTGTTTGTTTCAAAGAAGAATGTGGATCTTAATTTTGGTTTTGTTCTTTCGTTGCCGAGGGCTGTGTAATTTCGTATCATCCACAGAGGTGTGGAATGTTTTTTGGCTTTTATTTTAAGAATTAAGAAATTCCCCTTGCATGGCACTCAACTAAACATTCATCTGGCTTTCGAAAATTCTATTGGCAATCGATTATACACTTGACTCAATTCTGCGTGTACCTGAATCAAGTAGATATGTTTTAATCGCGCTATGGTAATATGAGAATAAGAAAACTGTATTAAAAAATATTGACTCGCGTCATTTTGGATTGGAATCGAGGAGCAAAGAACGAAGAAATGAGGATCACGTAAATACTTGATCGACACTTTTTTTTTCTCAGCGCCATTAGTTCTTCATCAAGTTTTGTTCTACTTTAGAATGATTCAAATTTCTCAACTAATGTCAATAGAATTTACGTGCAATCACAATTTTCCGACAAAAAAACTGGAAAATTTAATTACGTGCATTATATTTATTATAATTATATTCAGTACATATATACACAGTACACCTTCAGTATCTACCTCACGGAATAATTCTTTAACGCAAAATTATAACTTGTGCCTCCATTCTTCTCTCTTTATATTTGCGTTCTTAACGAGTGCCATTTGAAGTCGGAAAACGTTGTTAAACTCCGTGTCGCTCTGTGGGTTTCTGCCTTCAAAATTGAGACTCTCCACCTGTAGAAAAAACTCTCTATTATGTAGTCTGAGGAAAGCGGAACAGCGAATTCCCTTCCACAACGGAGAAGGCAAAACGCTGTTATTTTTTTCGTGCAATTCTCACAGTGAGGAGGGTCGAGAGCTTCCCGAGTGAAATTAATAGCACTGGGTTTCATATAGTTTTCGAATTAAGCTTGGATGCACTCGGATCTTTCAGCAAGCTCATCCCAAATGGATTTTATCTGACTCCCTTTTCATGCTATCCTGACGATCATTCATATCTAATGATCACGTCCCGGTGATATTTGACATCGTCGTATGGATTTCATTCGTGTATATCGCACCTTGCGGCTTTCAGAGTCGAGGTTGTATGGGTGAAATTTTTATCCCGGGTGAAAACACGTTCGATGTCGATCAGCAAGTAACGCTCGTATAGTAGCTGGTGGGACACGTGTAGCCCGTCAGGGATATTCAAAAGGATGAGAAAGTCTTAATCAGTGAGTCGGGGTGAAGTATTCTGGCCATAATTTTCCCCTCGACAAAGCTCTCAAACGAGACCTGAATATCACGGCCTGATTCGTGCTTCGAGAGGGTATCGATGACATTTCCTTCATTGTTCCTCGTCCTCCACTTCCTGCTGTTTAGAATTTCTGGGGAATCGAATCGCTGCGGGATCTTTTTCTATTTTCCTGAATTCTTACACCGCAGTATCATGTATCGAGATTATAGAACATTCCAAATTTTTCTACAGAATTTTAGAGAAAAACTCTCTTCAGACTCGCAAATTTATATGAGATAGATCTTCATTGGATGACGATAAATACATGGAAAATCCGGATGAGGAATACAAATAGCCTAAAATTGATTGAAATCTTGATTTCACCTTTGATTTTAATGATTGGCATCTTTGATTTCAATCGAAGATTCTAATATTCCTAATATAAATAGGAGAAAGGAAATCGATCTCGATATATCTCGATATATCTCGAGATATCTCGAAATATCTCGAATGACCGTAAGGGGAAGTCCCGTCAGTCGAAACCGACGCGCCACCACGAGGTCGTCGCTAAATCTCAATCGAATAAATTACTCGGACAATTACGTAATCCAAAAACTACACAAGATATCTGCGAGAAAATTCAACTGTACGATAAGTGATGAGTTTCTTTTCAAAATGGTATAAGAGACATTTTTATTCTCCAAGTAGAAGTCCATCATCAACCGAATGAACATTAAAAATAACCTGGAGAGGGTATGACTACTTTTTTCGTATGATCGATAAATTTTCGAAATTTAGTGAATTTTCGAAAATTTCTTAGTTCTCTCGAAAATTTGAAAGAATTTCATGTAGAGGTAAAAATATCACACTATTTTCGTGGCGTAAATGAAACAAGAAGTCGATGTGATTGAGTTATTCGAGGTGAAAAGGATTTTTTTTCTCTCCACCTTGGCAAGACATTTTACCAACTACCAGGAGTAGATCGGATTTCCCATTCCACGTCGTTTCCTGTGGATGCAAAAGGTTATTACATCTGGGAAAGGCTGATGAAAAATTCCGCGGCAAGGGGGGATAGATAGGGAATAATGGAATATGCGCTAATAATGGAATATGTCGTAATATTTAACTTCTCGGTTTGAGGAATCAACAAGAATTATTTTTGAGAGGGAACGTAATAAAAGAAGAAATTATTTTGCGATGCCATGGATTTACCCCAATCCATCTGCCTTTCACTACTTCATCGAGTAATTAGGAAAGGTGGGACAGAAATTCGTATTTTCCTTCGGAAGGTGAAATAGAGATCTATCGTGATGTTTCTCAATGCATTTCTGCACTTTTTTAACGAGATTTTTCCCCTCAGAAACTCCTTCAGGAACTAGGAATGGAAAGGGAGATAAATAAATGGAGAAAATATCATCTCAGAGGGAAAAAGCTGATGGTTAGGGTGACAATGGTCAGACCTAGGATCGTGAGATTTAAGGGCACCTGAGACTAGTGATTTTATGGTGGAGCTGTTATATTAAAACGTGGACAGGATAACGAGAGAATGTGCTCTGTGGCTTGTCCACGGGTCCACCAATGGGAATGGAGACTCCAGGGTTTGAGCGAGAAATGAGGAACTTTAAGCTCCAGTTATTGCGGGGGAAGGCGTCTTATATACCACCGGCTATTTATCGCCACATTCTCCCTCTCTCATTAATCGATCTTTTAATTTCTGAAAGTTTTGGGAATTTCTGGATTGACGTTTAACAGTTGTCCTTGTTTAGCTTTAATATCACTGCGTAGAGGATTGATTTAGGGATTACTCCAAATATAGAATTCTGCTATGAAATGGAAGACTGGTAATTGGATGTTTGTGTTTTCAAAGGGATTTTAATTGGAATTGATTAGTCCAGTGTAGTTGCCTTTTTAAAAAAGTTCCTAATTAAAAGTGGAAATGATGATTCGATTGTCCAAAGATTTTTTACGAGAAGCTTGGGTGAATTGTTGGGAAAATTTGAAAATCCGATTTTTCTTTATTCCGAGCTCGGTCCCAGAAGCTCATCTAGGATGTTGCGGGGTGAAATGTTCCTTTTCCCCAAAATTCAATTTTTTAAATCTATCAACAGTTGAATTTATTTACTGACCCATAGAGGTTAATAAAACTTGTAGAATCGCTAAAATGATTAAAATCAAAGTTTAAAAAAAAATGATAATTATTTAGCCGATTGACACCAGGCACTTCGGTCCCAATCCTGGTTTGAATTTTTTCACGCATTTTTTTGTTTATCCTGCCTTTATTTACCTTTGCGTATATAGATATTTAAATGGAACAGTTAAATACCCTAGCTTCACCGCTCTTTGCATCACCCAGGGCCAACGACGTGGATGTGGTGGTGTATTTGGCCCCATGGCAACACACGTTGATACATTTAGAGACAAGATAAAAATGGGTGAGTGTCCGCCCGGGAAAAGACATCTGACCACCAAACACAGCCGTTCTGCTCCCAAACTCCACATTTCCTCTGCCGTCCTTTTATGGCAATTGATAATAATAAATAAATGGCAATTGATAATAATAAATAAATATTAATTATTCATGTGGCAGTTTAGAACCGAGCGACGACATCAATCAGTCTCGAATCTTTCCTCATGTAGACATCCTATTGGCAAGGTGGATCAGTCTCCTAATAATTAAAAATCATTCGCTCCTCGTATTATGAGTACTGTTCCGTTTAAATAAGTACTCGCATAGATAAACATGATGAGGGTGTCCTAGGGTGCTGGAAAATCGGCACCACCATCCTAGAGTCTGCTCAAATATTTTGGAGATCTGCGAGACGCATATTTTTCATTTCACATTAACCGTAACTCACGGGGAAATTAGGCCGACTACTGAACCCAATCCCATACTCAATGGGATATAATGGGCATCAGACTACCCATTGATGGTGATTATTTGGGTAATTGCTGATCGTAAACACGAGTTCGGTAGTCAAATCTGAATGGCTCGGCATATAAACGCTGGTGTGAATCTGTTAAATAATTACTGAAAAAACATTCACCCAGTTCCAGGGACATGATCTAGAATTTTCGGGGGTAGAGAGTAACTTATTTATACAATCAATCGTTTTATCAATCAGTATAAATAAAAAAAGATAATAAAAATCCCAGAGTTGCTAAATTATGAAAATCGAAGCGAAAAATTTCACCCCAGTTCCAGGGGTCTCACCGATAATTTTTGAGGGAAGTGAGTAACTGTTTTATAAAATTCAATTTTTACATCAAGTAACGGTTGATATCACATGTATTAATTCGATAGAAAATAAAATTATGAAAATGAAAAAAAAATCACGTCGGTTTTAGGGAACCCTATCGAATTTTTGACAGAGACCAGGACTTTCTTTTGAAATCAAATTTTTTCATCCAACAACTGATGATGTTAAATCTCACCGCCTAATTGACAATACCAACAATTGTTGGGGGCCGATAAGAGTGGAATTCGAGTCCGTCTACCCCCACTTACCGACACAATCGAGGGGTAAGAGCCCCGGGTTTCCGTAGAACGGTATCACCAGTGATAATGCCCCGGTTGTCGACTAGCGTCGATAAGCCAATTTTCCCAGGATCTGTTTATCGACTGGCGTTGCATAGCAAATTTTGAAAACCAAGGGGGTGAGAACCTAGGGAATCTTCATCCCCCTCATCAAGGGATGAAAGTTCAGTCACAGTTTGGCTGAGCTGGCGCTCGCACGCGTTTTTCGAGCACTCGAGCACATCTGACACGTGAAATAAAAACAATCAGTGTTTACGTCTTATCACGTTCCATAAGGTTTTATTGAATCGTCAGTGATAATCCATCGGTAATCTCCCACTGTCTCGATTTTTTCATCACCTACTCAAGTTGAGAAATAATTTCGAGGAGTTGAATTGTTTGGGGCTGCTCACGTGTTGATTAGCCCTCCAATGTGACAATTAGATACGGGGATTATCCTCTCTATAGGGCTTCTGAAATCTCCAGTTAATCGGTTTCGGATTCATTCGCATTTGATTCAAATCGGATCCACTGAATACGGAATTAATTCCACTCATCGCCCTCGGAATTGATTGAACTTCTTTGGAATTTCTATTCCGCATTGCAGATCTATCAACGATCGAAAAATTATCCACTCGTGTATTCAAAAGCCCGCAAAATAAATATTTTTATTAATTTATATCCGTGTTTTCTCACCCGTTCATCTCGACTGGAAATATCTCTATTGGCTTTTATCTTCAATTCAAAAAATTCAAACGACCCGCCGGGCGTTTCATCGCTTCCCCTATTGCTTCCAATTTTTCTCATTCCCCTGACAGATTGCCTCCGAGCTATGTTTTTTTTTTTTACATATTCCGGTCTTTAACAGAATTGGTACAAACGGATTTTTTTTACTTCGGATGTTGGGGGATCGATGAACTCAGGAGTTCACTTCTATTTATCTCCGTTAATAAGATTGATTGTAAAAATGAGAGAAAAAATTGGAGGCAATGGGGGAGTGTAATGGAGCGGTAAGGTGGGGTACGTCAGAAAATCATCGTCGCTCTATATTTTTTTCCAACTCGACTCAGTGACCCAGTGACAATGTCGCTCAATGGTTGTCTTGGGAGAGGGCAATTTTCTCACCTCGAGTTTTTTCATCAGCAAAGCTCTACCCATAGGGTCCCGGACATATTTTCTCGGTCTCACTCCACCATTATTTTCTTCCTCGTGACATTACTTATGAAGGGGTTACGGGAATGAACTAACTTGAGGAAAAACGCACTGGGGGTAAAAAAGGTAAAAGAATGTTCAAAGTAATGTCCGAGGTAAAGTATGTTGCTGCATATTTCGTTTGTAGATGCCAAAATCCTACAGACATTTTTAAAAAGAGAATATACTCCAGATGTTTCAGTTGAAATGACAAAATCCTGGTAATCCCATAATTATAGTAGTTAATTAAATAAATAAATCATTTCGCGATAGTTCTCCCAAATTTTACGAATATTTCATCCGAAATATTCAAGTTTTCGATTTAATTGTTTATTTTAACCAAAAGAAAACATTGACAAATTGTCATTATTTGTGAACAATGATTTCTATTTAGTACTATTATTTTTTAAAATGTTATTTGGGATTTTGAAAGCTGTCTAATATTTATGCGCAAGGTGGAATGGGAATGATCGAAATAATTTAACACCTCGACAATATTAATTCCCATAAGACGAATATCCCAAGGTAATTGGTATTCCTCGGGGAATGGATCCATTCCTGGATTACCGAGCGCGAGAACAAGAGTTCATGTGGGGGATTGGGGTATTGGGGTAAAGTTCAAAGGATGTTAGCCTCGTTGGGTGTTAATTAGTAAGTGTTATCACGTTCATCCCGGTTAATTCCAACGGGAAGTGAACAGCGAAGCGGGGATTACCGCGAGATCTGAGCCCAGGGTTTCCATAATTCTTCGCTTATACCGTTGATCAGCCACCAGCAAATCAAAACTAAAGAGTCACAGGTTGAATTATTCTAAAATTGGAGACAGTGGGGAATGAATAAATTTCAGATTCCCGTGATGTTGAATTGATAAAACGAACTGGATATCCATTTGCGCAATAAACGAGGTGAAATATGGCAGAGAGGAGTAATGCTTCGAGTACAAGTTCGCTGGCATTGCCGTCGCTTCAGGGTGCAAGTCCAGATGGTGGTGCCAGTCCCAGAAGAGCTGTCAGTCCTCTTCTGGAGGTACGAAGGCCTCACTGTACCTTGAATTGCGACTCATGCAGCGTTTACCTCGAGGACATCTACAGGCACAGTACGTTGAGCTTCCCGCAAGGTTGCTAAATTATTCAATAATCTATTCGATTATTCTAGAGGAAAATAAATAAATAAATTGATCGTTATGTATTTGAGTGCTGGGGTACATAGCGTGACTCATTATGAAAGTACATTAATTCCTTTTGCATTCACGAAGGCCTCAGTTCGTATTGATAAAACACGAGGAATTATATTTCATTCAATTTTATATTTTATCCTTGTGGAAACAAGGATTTTCTATTTGTTAATTTTTCATTAGTACGTTTTTATTTTTTCGTGGAATGCACGAGTACATGATAGATAATGCATTGGGCAGGATTCTTGCTGAAAGAATTTACTCGAATGTTCCCTCGATCTGTGAAAATAGACTCGAGTGTTGTTGCAACTTCATTCTAGCCACGTCCGCCCATAGCGGTTACGTGTTTCACTTGTTTCAAGGTACTGAGGGTGTTTCAGAGTTTGAGCGCAAGCGAATTTCTCAGGAGATATCCACCGAGAATCTGGAATTCCTCGTGGAATTTTGACAAGTGATGTGTGTGGCATGAGATCATTTGAGCTCACTCCGTTACACCGAGAGAAATAATTTGTTCTGTCGAAAAATATATTCGTTCTGCTCAAAAATATTGAGTGCATCTGTCTTTTAAGGGTAACGAGTGAGTGATTGATTCCAAAAAGAAGAAATTCATTCCGTTGAAAGAATAATATCTGATGGTCTGAAATTAATCTCTTTATTGACTGTGAACTCAAATTAATCTTCTGCGCAATAATGAATAATATAGTAAGTAAAAGGCAAATTAATCCTATTGCAATTAAAGAGGTAAATTGTCAACAGTAATTATGTACAGTAATTAAGACGATTCAAAATAATTTTTTTTTAAATCTAAAGCTTCAACTTGATTGGAAAAGTTTATTTTCACACAAATACATTTTTTTTTTAAACATTTGGGTTCTCGAATTCTACTCAAAATGTACTGTCATTGTAAGATTCTTATTGTAATGTATATGTCATTGCTAAATTGTTGAGAACTAACTAAATTTTCCCTGGCGGGAATTTTTTTCTGGGAAACCATTTTTCTCTGTCCAAAAAACGTTTTTGTACTTTTTTTTTGTTAAGCAGGGCAAATTGGTGTTTTTTTTTGTTGGAGGGTTTTTCAATCGTTGGGTTATGTACATAATCACGAGTGGAGCTGGACGTTGTCACGATATTCTCCAATCGACTTGCATGAAGGCAGGTTATACAATCGATATCCCTTGGTCGAACAACGCTCTGATACCGAATCCGAGTATCTCATGATCACTAGAAACGAAGTTTACCTGAACTGCTGGCGAAGTTCATACGATAATATGTAAAATTGAAGGGGAAAGAAAAATGGAGAACAGACAGAACGCGTGAAAGATATTTAAGATATTTTCTAGAAAGATATTTCCACATCTATGGAAGATTGGGAAATTCTTGTATAAAAAAGGTTATAATTAAAAAATCGATAACAAAAATAAATTTCGAGGTATTCATTGCCAACTGAATCAGGTGTGAAAATTAATTTGTGACTCATCAATAATGAATGATTAAGATAATCAATCCCTGAAATGGATTTTCTACCCCCGTTTTTCCCCTCATTAGCCAGGGGCTTTACGGTCAGCAGTTTCTTTGCGTTAATCCTGAGGAAATTGATGCAACTTATCCCGCAATTTTTTTGTGTTTCAGAAATAGTTGAGGGTGTGAGAAGGGGTGGAGGCTCCCCTCTCAGGCCATTGATCGATGAAGCTGCCGTCGAAGAAGAAGTGAGTTCGATAGACATTTTCAAATTTTTCCCCTGCCTACAGTCATTACTCTAATTATAATGCAATGCTTTTATATCCGAATGATCATCTGATTAATTTCACCGGTGGGTGCACGTAAATCGAAAAAAAATAATTCATTTTCAGTTTGGTGAAATAGCATGGAGATTTATCCAGTGTATTAATTAATTAGGATGAGAGAGAATTCCATTTGATCTCATGTAGACATATTATTATTTTAAATATTATTTTTCTGGTCTCGACCTGGGGTCATGAAAATCATTTGCAGAGGGAAGATTTTTTCTTGCGGTTACGTGACCTAATGCAATTACTCTCACACGGGTGTATCAATTATTAACGAAGGGTCTACTTTCATTCTGGAGGGTATTGTAATCTTAGATAATTCCTACGCGCTCCATTACTGGGGGAGTGATGGCATGCACAGGGGAGCAGATTGTGATAAACCAGTATTCTATCAATAAAACATCGACATTGACATTAAGAAAACAATAAACATGATGGTTAGTGAAATAACAAGTGGGAGATTGCTCTTTTATTAGATGGTGTAGTTATTTTTACTAATAAATTAGCAATATCTTTCCGAATTTTGGTCTGCCATCATCTTAAAATTCCGATAAAATATTACCGGAATATTTTCATCACAAATAAAACCAGAATAGATGAGAAATTCGGAATTAGTAAAATCGTTTGAAGAATCATATCAAGAGCTACTTAATATAATTTATAGTTATATAAACTATTTCATGAAAATCTATTTCATGAAAGTTATATAAACTATTTCCGAATTTTCAGGGCAGAATCGGTCGATATAGAGCGAAAAATACAAAAAATAAATTCAATGATTACAATGCTTCCATTCGAAAGTAAAAACGAAAAGAGAAAGGAGAAAAACTAAATAAAAAAAAATTGCATGAAATGCAATCGAGCAAAGAGGAAGAACTGGCAAATTAAAAATAGTAGATTTTCCAAATGTCTCTGGTATATGTCTTTTTTTTTCTATTGAACGGTGAAACAGGTGGCGACACTTATGAGACGTTGTTGGGCGCAGGACTCGGCAGATCGACCAGACTTTCCAGCTCTGAAGCAAACCATACGGAAAATCAACAAGTGAGTAGAACTTTCACAGTTTAGTGACACCAATGCGATAGTTCGACAAATGTTATCTATGGCCAAACTCTGTTGATATTCCAAGAGCTTATCCAATCCATTTATTATGATTCTCGGTGGCACTGATTTTGGTTAACGGACAGAGTTGTCAAATTTCCCGTTGGGAATGGAAATTCAACTGTATTGTAGGGAATTCAGTACTATTCAGCAATTTACCAATTTTTAATCATCTATTCGTGGTTTCCCGCGCGTAAAGGGCCCGCTTAAACGGACCTAGTTCCTCACATATTCGCATTTTACTCGAAGGGCTAAAAATTATTATATATATCTTTTTTTATTGATTTATTGTCTCAGACTTAACTAGAACTCTTCTTGTGTCGAATGAGACGTGTTGGACCTTATTATCTTGATTAGAAATCGGTTATTTTGCCTTTAAAAGAAAACAAAAAGGGCCCACATCTTTTTGTTTTTCGTGTATTGAACTTAAAACTTCCATAACTGTGATTTTTCAACTAGGGGATCCTGTTTTTTTTCTTCTTATACTCCGGCCCTTTCTGCCACCCTTTCAGGCTAATTGATCCTATCCCACCCTATGCATGGGCTGTCGATCCTACACTGTAACGTATTCACTCTCCTATAGAATGGGAGTAACACGGGAAACCACAGGAAAAACCATGTCGGTACAGGCGGTTGCTATATGATCACCCTTTTACACCCTTTTCATGCGTACGGTCATATTTGTATCGTAAAACTATTGATTTAATGTGGAAATATGAAGTTTCCTTTTTGTAGCTGCATAAATTTCGGAGAAGAAATTTTTCTTGAGTTGCAGCAATGAAAAAAAAACTAGTACGGCGCGTGGGCCACCTTGCATGTAATTGAATCTAATCAGTTTAGGATACTTCTGCAGCCACTTATACTTGCGAATAATTTCTCAATAAGGTGAAAGCCATATTTGAACTATCTATTGATGGGCACAATGGCAAAATGTTGCCAAAGTTACAAGAGCGGTAACTACCTCATTTTTTATTGAAATATGCAACGTTAAACTTTGAAAAAACATGACATCTTGGTATTTAATGATGCAGATTTCAAACGTGGTATGGTCGAAGTCTTTGGAATTCTGAAAATAGTTTTTGCATTTACCTAGCAGCAGATAATCCAAATTTTATGTATTTTATTAGAAGTACCTGCGGAAGTACCTTAATGTTTATTAAAAAATTCAATATTAGACATTTTTTCTATGATTTTTATCTTGTCTTTACTATTTTCGATTACATATTAGATTCGTTTGTATATGCAATTCGAATAGGTACATGAGTATTTTCGAGGATGAAAAAGATTATGGATTTTATTAAAACGGAATTCCTAGGTATTTTTAAAAATGTGGTATGTAAAATTTCTAAAAAATGTCGTAGATTACTCTTGATAAATTCACTGGAATTTGATAATTCGCACGTCATTATGAATAGATAATTACCACTAAAGGTGAATTTTAAAGTATGATATAACAGTGAGAAATTGAACAAATCCAAGAATTCTGAAAAAAATATTGCGACGAACAAAAAATGATTTTGTTGTGTACTATGTGAAAATTGAGTAAAAGTGATAATTTAGGTATAACAGAAGTGTCACCTTTTCACGTTTCAAACGCCATAACTCAATAAAAAATGGTGGAAACTACATAGTTTACGTATTTTCTTTTTCTTTCTTATTCCATGAGCTTTCAAATGAGCACACGATACATTCTCTCAACACGAAAGATAGAGAGGAATTATACAAAAAACCGATGAAAAAGCGAGCGTTTCGAACACTGATCATTTACTTGTGGATTTTTCTCTGAAATTTTTCCGAAGTATTAGATATTGAAAATGAACTGATCTGCTCAGGGTCTAGACGATTTTCTATCCAACATTTCCAAGAATAATTCCCACTTTATGCACCGTTGCTCCCCGCATAACTTCAAAGGGTTAACGTAGCATAGTTGAAGGGATGAACATTGGATGCGCTTGAAATATTCGAATTGGAATGTGCATACACCGTAGCTCATCCCCAGTATTTCCCACTGGACAGACATTCACTGGTGTTCCTAGGAACTCGTCAGCGTAAGTAGGCGAAGAATATTGCGTATATAAAGGGTTGTACCGCTATTTGTTCTGGTTCTTGGAGTCTCCTGTGTGCCCATGATTTTTTCTTTTCTCGGGGATGTATTAAACCAGACCGTCTGAAGAATTTTTAACGACGTACTTCTCATTAAGCTGAAAGCCACGGATAAAGGTGCTTTTTTACCACGTTTTTTTCTTCACTATTTTTATTGCTCCGGGGGTACAGTTGGTTAAGTGCCATACGAAAATACAACGGACGTGACCAGGATACAATAAATTTAAGATTTTTTTCTATAAGTCTAGTTTATCGGCTTGGGGGGGGGGGTTAAATAATATTCGTGGAATCGTTTCCATATTCCTGGAAGAATTTGAATAGAGCCAATTATTTTGATGAAAGGTATTACCTGAAGAAAAAGTATTGCATGGAGGAAAGGAAAGCGTAAAATATTCTGGAAGCTCCAATTTTCTATGATCATCAAACCGAGAAAGCCTCGTAATTACTCGGAAATCTCAATTTACTCCAACAATTTTCACTATTCCTCCTGGAACGATCCATTTCACTGTCATTATGTCAAGGTATTCAGCTTCGCGTGGATTCGGTTGTTATTGTATAATTATTATTGCTTCGTCTCAGTGGGACATTCGCATTTTCACACTCAAATCTCCAAATCTTTAGCAACTACTCATTCTCGTTCATTATAATTGAAATTTTCAATTTTTGTAATTTCCGTAGACTTTTGAGAGGACTACCGATCGGCAGTGAAACTGTGAGATTATAGGGATAACCCGGATCATTGGCATGCTAATATGGCACTCTAAGCGCACAGCCACTACTGTCGGTTCATAAAGAGTTATTAAATTAAAAATAAAATTAAAATTAAAATTAAAATTAAAATTAAAATTAAAATCAAAATTAAAATCAAAATTAAAATTAAAATTGAAATTAAAATTGAAATTAAAATGAAAATGAAAATGAAAATGAAAATGAAAATGAAAATGAAAATTAATAGATTTTCATGACTTCCATCCCCCATCTGCACCAGAAAGCCTCTAAGTCCTTTAATTAAGATTTCCCTGTTGTTCCAATGGGTCCCCAGAAATTAACAAAGTAAAGCTTTTAATTACAGCAGAGAGTCAACAAAAGGGGACGTGAAATCTGGGAAACTGTATCGCGTTGTGTTCCACCGAGATTTAAAGTAACTGCTAAGTCCTATTGATTTTCGCCTTCAACTCACCGAGGTAAAGGTGTACAAACCAAGTCACGAGACACTGGTGCAAGAGGTGCAAGAGGTGCAAGAGGTGCAAGGGGTGCAAGGGGTGCAAGGGGTGCAAGGGGTGCAAGGGGTGCAAGGGGTGCAAGTGTGTGTCGTGTCGTGTGTGCATATAGTTGGAGTAAACGTTGAGGTCAGGGTGCAATAAGCGTCCACTGATACAGAAAAGCGTCGATTAAGCGTTTACGCGATTGGTCGTCACTTAATCTTTATTTTCCTTGATTCAAGGCCGAAATTACTCGAGCCAATATAGAGTCGCAATATAGAGTCTTGATGAAAGTATGCACACACTTGAATATAGTTTTCGTTTTCTTACCCTAGCATGATTCCAATTCAAGTGCGCGGAGTGTTGATTCAAGTGCACAATTCATTCAAGAATCAATTTGGTTGCTAATAAAAATATGTTTTTTGCAAATTTTAATCAAGAGCATGTACACTTTCAATGGACGCTTTTTTATCTCAGTGCGAGGAACAAGTGTTCGCAGTGGCAATCTCAATGCGTCTTCAAGGAACAAAGGAAATAATAAACCCTGAGAAGAAAGAGGAAACACTTTCGGTCAGTCTTTTGTTATCTTTTCCAACTTCCCTGGAAATGGGCTCCTTGAGTTTCACTGAGGCTAGATGGGGTCGAATGCTCTCGGATGTGTTATTTTTTTCCCCTTCGCACATTTGCTAATGTTCGGATGAAATGGATGGTCAGAGCCAGAGGTTTACGAGGATTATTGCGTCAATAAGAGGGAAAAAAACCCTCATGAGGTCTGTTGGGATGTAGCGATGAGACACCACTTGCTTTCACACGCAAGTCATGGTCTATGACGTACATTGGGAGAAAAGGAAGAGTCATCTTGCCTAGTTTTAATCCTCTGTTATTTCCTGCTTTTGCTTTGATAACGCTCTTCCAATTCTCCAGGGGTAGAAGTGGGTTAATAAATTCAGGACTTCATGAATTCATACATAATATCCTCTCGAGTGCTGAGAAAGTGAATTTTTTTAAGGAACTTTTGTATATTTTATTCACTCTCTTTCACTATTTTCATTTCTTTCACTCTTTTCTCGATTTGCTAACCCATTTTTTTATGATTTACATATTTTTTTTGAAGAGTACATTATAAAATCAAAAATTAAAAATCAACTTCTGTTATTTCTAACGTCTTCAATAACGCGGATTATAGCAATTTCAATTTGTATTGAACCTCTGTAATTAATTATTTAATTAGCTGGGTTTTCGGTGAACCGAGAATTTTAACTCATTTAAATTCTTTGGAGACCTTCTCCCCAGCTTAATATTCTTTTCATTTCATTCTCTTCCCTGGATTTATTACCTAATTTTAAATTATCCAGAAACTTTTTTAATAATGAAAATAATGTACTGGCGGGGGAAAGATAAAATTGGGTTATTTCTGGTGATGGGGTGGGTAAATGGGAAAAGGCTTTTAGCGAGGCATATTATAGTTTTTTCACTCATGGCTACGAACTTTTGGGCTTCATTCAGCCTTTCCACTCAGGTCTTTCTCTCGTCAAAAAAAGTTGTCGCTCAATATTTTTTTTTTAGTTCAAACTCTTTTCTGAGGGGAATTGAAGCTCGTGGTGGGTAAAGGCGTTTTGTAACAATTGATGAGACAACTTCTCACGGGGGACATGGACATTCGGGTCTTTGATGACCACTCGTCAAAGGTGCGTCCTTTATGGAAGTTTTCGTCCAAGTTTTTATTGGAACACATGCGACATCGTGTCTAGAGTCTCGAGGATTATCCAATTGACTTCGGCGGTTTAATGTTGGAGGTATAATGGGATTAAATAAGTTTAAAGAAGTTTCGAAATGCGGGGGTGTAGTTTGCGGTTTTTTTCCCTTGGGTGAAATTTTCTAGTAATTAAATTATTGAGGATTGACTGGATAGGGCTCTTGATGGGAAATTAACTGGAATTTGTCTATCAGTTTTTGTTATTTTTTTTTCAGTTGATACTTTCAATTCTTATCTCCTATGCCAGAGAAAAGAATTGACTTCTTTTGAATTGAATTGAATTGATTGATTGTAATAATCATGAGAGTCGGGTTCTTCTAGATACTCTTGTCCGGGTAAATTAATCAATCCATAGATGATTGAAATTAGATGAACGATAAATTAAACGTCAATCCCCCCCGGGAGATACGATAAATTCGATAGAGTACCTGTCGGTTGAAAGTAAATAGAATTAAATCGACATTTGTAGTTGGCAATTGAGCCGGGCGAGAGGAATAGTCAATTGTGGCCGATATATCGTCGTAAATCAAACGAAAAAAACGCGATGTTCCAGTTCAGTTTG
Source organism: Fopius arisanus (assembly GCF_000806365.1). Taxonomy (NCBI): domain Eukaryota; kingdom Metazoa; phylum Arthropoda; class Insecta; order Hymenoptera; family Braconidae; genus Fopius; species Fopius arisanus. Next base: position 729,193 of record NW_011887769.1, on the reverse strand, counting down.
AATTCAAAGTGAATTCCATCCAACATCCCCACAATTTACCTTTGTCTTTTTTTTTTCTCGTATCGATTGATTCTGAATTATCCAGAAATATCACTGCGTGTTAAATTTAAATCCACAGTTCAATTTATTGAAATTCATGACCGATTCGTTTGAGATAAATAAATGGAAATGGAAAATGGAGTGTTGGTAGAGTGCCTGCGAGTTTGGAAAATATTCGATACCGATAAAAGAAGGCCAGCAGTTTCTAGAGAGAAAAAAAATATTTCATGGATCTAACTTTATCCCTCGAATTTTCCACTTGTCGGTGGGTCAATGATGTTTTACGAAGAATGGAGGGAATTTTTGGCCGATAAAGCTGATGTGCTGAACTGGAAATTTCCCTAAATTGTGGATTTTTATTTCCGCAAGGTACAGTTTCATTAATGTCGCACTGAGTGACGTGAAAAGATTCGTTCGTTAACATCCCCCGTTTTTCAGTCTGTAAACTTCATTTCCGGAAAAAGTTGTACGTCCATTCTGACGTCAGTCAGACCCTGACGCGCCACTAGTGGATGGGGTTGAGGGTGTGAGAGAGTTTCAAAACAATTCAATCAATTCCACTCACGTTTACGGCTAGTTCGAACGTGTGTTCCAGTTTCTCTTTATTATTTTGAGAAATTGGCTGTCGTTTGTCTGTTAAAATTGTTTTTACCGAGAGTATGCGACAACAAGTTTCCGGAATTAGTGGTCTATGAAGAAATAACTCGTCTCCATCCCTGAAAATGTGCGATCAACCCTGAGAGATCCGATGACTCAATTTTAGGAGAAATATTCATTGGATTGACTAGAGGTTTCATCAATGTGAGTACTTCCTCGAGTTCTCTGGATAAATGCGTTCCAAATGTCACATCAAATATTTCTCCCCTTAAACGAGTGATTAAGCACCAATTAATCATTCAGACTGTGGAAAAAATGGGAAATAATACCGCGGGATAACACCGGTACCACCAATTAGAACCGTCAATCACGGTTAATGGATATACCGAGCGTTAATTGAAATTGATGATTAATGACAATTGCGATTTTCCCCTGAAGCCTCTCAAAACGGAATTTGTCTCGAATGACCTGTCTCCAATTCTCTGATCAATTTCTGTTCAATCCGGTACTCCTATCAGACTGTGACATCGGACTCCACTCGCATTTCAAACGCATAATAATCCTCTCCTGATATTCCAATGGACAATGGAGAATACGAAAGTGCGTTTGTAGTGTCATTGGAAGAACGGAATCGATGGAGTATGCAGTTATAATCAACTGGGATTAGCAGGTGGTGTTGATGAAGGAGGAGGTGACACAAGATTCGATAAAAAGAGGAGCATGTACACTAGAATCAGCTGATTTATTCCCTTTTCCGTCACATCCACGCGACTGCGATATGAAATTGCGAGGAAAATTATTGGCGTAATTATAACTTCTATGATGCGATTGACGTAAAGTTCATGTGATTGTGGTTCGTTACTATACCACTGTAACAAATATTAATAACTGTCTTTTTTTTTGCAGTCATTTGGAATCTAAACAATTTTTGCTGAAAAATATTTTTCCAGTTAAAGCTTCTCATATACAAAATTTCTTTCCGACAAGATTTATCTAATTTCATGGTAATTCATGGAAATTGTCGAGTTTTTATCTTTCTTTACGTGAGAAATAGCGATTGATTTGCATTCTTTGGAAAATTTGAAATTCTATAGCTGTTGATTTGGCTTTAAATTGAACTCAGTGTAATAATTTAATGTGAAATTGACTCGGAAATTGAGCAATTTTTTCAATGGTGTGCGGTCATTTTGGCGATAAAAATATTTATCCGGAAGATACTGTTAACAGGAAAATTTCGCCTGATAAATATATCTCGGGCTACAATTTATCTAAGGGTTTTTTCTCGATCCTCCCAGTGACCCTCTTTCATTTTTACCTCCACCCTCAGTACTAGCTGCTCCACTTGGGGGAATGAATTACGGTTTTTTCGAGGGGTTTCGGTGGGGGAGATGTGCTCTATCATTCTAGGGTCATTCTGCAGAGGTATTTTCCTACTGTTTAGCTCGGCTTCCTCAAATATAGAGAATTTTCGTTATCTCCAGGGCTCCCTCATTAAAACGTGTTATTCCAGAGCAATCAAAATATCTCGATGATGAAATAGTGGAACAACTCGAGAAACGAATGAAAATAATGTCAAACGTACATTTGAAGTGTAACAGAAAAGTTTAATTGACTTCTCTTGCTAACTTGTAAACAAAAATTTATGCCCTCTGATTGTTTGGTTAAATCATTGATTATTTTTTGCTATTTCATTACTCGATCCTCGCGTGGAATTTTTGGCGCTTGGTCGCGTGTTACCCGGCCATATAACTGTAATTCAGCTGTAATTCAAGTGCTGCATGAGGGCGCACGAATTATCAATCGTAAATATTCCAGGTACAGCCAATCATATCCGTTGGTGGCCTTGCGGTTAGCAGGGGAGTCATTTGTTTATCAGGAGTTATTTACTCCTCCCTCGGTGATGCTACATAATGTTAACATCCTTTCGCTGGTATCGAGATATATCATGTTTTACAGAATTCACCTGTCGTTTATATAAACTACGATTGAGCAACTGATGCAATTGAATTATTTACCGATTTTATGGACTCGTGTTTCAGGAAATTTAATCAGTGATTTCGATTCCCGGATTTTCAATTTATTTAGTCGCTTGGTGATGAGAACTGCGTTGTTATTTGCCTCGCCGATTGGAATTCAATGAATAATCAGCTTTTTTAACAGGTTTTCGCGTGTTGCGTGTGGAATTATCAATTCAATATTGAAATCAGGATTAATTTAGGAGTAAACAGGTGTAGTATAGGGTAAACTACTATTTTATAGTTGCTGATTTTCCAATTTCTTTCGATATTGAAGATAAATAATGGTTTTCGAGGAAAATGTCAAAAGACCTTTTTCGTTGGAAATTTAATCAGCTACAAAAGGTCTTCACAAAGCTCTTTAATATTTCCCCTTTAAATCCACTTATTCCACTTGACTACTTTTTTATTGAACACAGACAAAAACAACTAGGGAATTGCTCTTCCATTATATATCATATAGTTATTTTCGCCAATACATTATACCTGATTTTAGTATATTCCATTTTCAAAATCGTCCATTGATGATTTTGATGATTTTTGAAAAAATATTGCACTTTAAGATTCGACCCTTTAACCACTGCACTTTTCGGAAACAGCTGGTCAATTTGTTTAACCTCCCAATGATATAGACAGCCATAATAAAATTTTTGTCTTAAAAAAATATATGCTATATAATGGAATAAAATAGAATATTGTACATGGATGAGTAAATTTTTTCTATGAATTATCAATTCAATGTTTAAGACAGTTTTAATACTTTTAATGATATAGGTGTGTAGGTATAGGAATTTCTATGGAAAATACCAGCGTCATTAAATTTTGGTGAACAAGGTCGGTGTGGGGTGCCAACTGTGAAGGAAGCTCTCAACGAGGTAATGACGTTATCCGTCTCTTTGAGATGTTCCATCGCGGTTATGTATATTGTCAACCTCTCGGATATCTATTTGTCCCTCTGACGCATCGCGTGCGTAAATTAGGGTGAAGCCTGTGGGATGTATTGATTTCCAAGCTCCGACGTAAACTCAGGTCACCAGAAAATCCTCAGGGCTATTCTAGTCACGTGAGGGTATTGTTGAATCTTTTGTTACCGAAATATCCCTCGAATCCCCGATTTTGGGTTTATGGGATTCCAAAAAAAAGTTTCTTGATGTTAGAACTGAAATTCATTCTCTATATGAGAAAAGTTTTTTTTTATTCTCGAAACTTCTTTTCTGACATTAAGATATTTTTTTTTCACCACTAAGGAACTTTTTATCCCTGTGAAGTCAAGTGATTCCATTTTTTTTTGTCTTCTTTTTTCTCTCCCCTGAGAGTCGACGAATAAATGTCGATTCAGTGGTGGAATCGATCGGTGGGGGGTGAATAGCTCTGGCGAACAGTGATATGAACAATCGATCACAGTGAGGATTTTGCCAGTTTTTATTTGTCACTCCCCGCAGCGCACAATAGTGAGTGATAAAAAAAAATGAGAGTTTTCCCCTTGGAGATGCTAGTGATTACACGCGATGTTGAGTCAGACGTTGAAAAAATGAACGATTTTTTGTTGGAAGTGAAGCAAAACGAATTGTGACACGTGTGTTACCTCCATAGGTGATTATCTGGGGATAAGGAAGATGGGCTTGTGATACGTTGGGGGAATTTTATTGGATTTTCGTGGAGTTATCAAAGCGTAGATTGTTATGGCTCATTCTTCGAGAAAACACTTTCAATATTTATGAAATGGTTTTCTATTCCTCGGGATGTTGTGGATGACACTTTGAAATGGAATTGCATTCAGATGTTACCCAGATCGGTTTACACTCGTGAAAAATTATGGAAAGTAAAGCTTCTTTGCATTTTTTTAGACTTTTTAAATGATTAGTATTTGGGAGCTTCGCGTGACTATAATCATCATATGACACACATACACAAAAATCGATTCGATAAATGAAATTAATGGAATATGGTGGGTGCAGATAAATAATTTAACACAGTGGATTAAATACGTTATTTTTAATTTATTAAAAATGGCACGAGGGAGAAATGTCTGTTCTCTATGACCTGCTTCAGCAGACTAAAAGTGGTCGAGACCAAGAGAAAAATCGTCATCACGAGACAAAGGATCTTCAGGCTCTTTGCCACATGACCTCATTACTTATGTTTATGTTTTAGTCCTAACATCTCTCTCCATGTTGATTCATTTTTGAAACTATAGACTCATAAAAATCAATTCGTAGAAGACTGAGACTATATTCCAACAGAAATCTATAACTATAAATGCAATGCAATTTTCCGGTATACTTGTTCATTATATAATGGAAATAGATAAGTAATGCATTGAGTTCAGTTTGTAAAATTGAATTTAAGAGAATTGAATTAATTTTTTTCTTAATATACGTAACAATATTTAAAAAAATCGAATATTTAATCAATTTAATAAATTTATTTGATAGGTTATTGGATATATTGGTATTTTTATTTAATTATATTTAAGAAGAAAATTCAAGGAAATCTGTCATGAACTTACTTAACTTTTAATTTGATTCGATTTGTCCGTTAAATCGAACTTGATGAGATTATCATGAGAATTACTGTGATATTTTTCAACAATACCGTTCGTCGAGAGATATAAGTCCCGTCAATGAAAAAAAGCGTACCTGAATTTTTCATCCCCCGTTGAAATGAATTTATCATAGTAATTAAACTTGGTTGAAAGTTGGAGTGAGCTTGCCATAGAGGTGTCAGTCCGATAATCCGATCGTCTGGGTAATTCCCGAGCCAATCAAGCGACAGAAATGAGGTTAATTACTTCTCGAGTAGGATAAAGTAGACTAAAGTGGAAGTAGTGAGAAAGGAAATTGTAGTTGAAGTCGGATCTTGCCCTCGGTGGATGATTTGTCCCCATAATTTACCCAAGAATTATTACTGCTGAGGACTGCATACAGTCGGCAAGTCATAAATATCGATTTACAAAATGGTGGAGTAGCTGGAATGGTCCTGGAATTTCAACCTGATTAGGAGAACCGAGGGGGAACGAGGGATCAGAACCCTGTGTATCTGTGTAAAATACTGGTTCATGCATTAAACATGGCGATATTACTCGTTGAGCCCCACGTGGAGTTATCGGATATTCTCTGGAAACTTCGTTGCCTAGACACGAGTGTGGGCAAGGGTCTAGCCAGATAGGCATTCTGCCCCAACGAATTTCAAGGCGCCAATTTCTTGCCATATTTATAACCCAAATGAATAATTCTGTAGAAAACGTCAGAACTTTATCCCTCATTACCTGATTATTATTAATTTAAAAAAGTGTTCATCCAATTTTATTTATTGTCATTAAACAATGACAAAACGCCAAAATTTGTCAGGAAAATTTAAAAAACCCAAATTTTGGTCGAAAGGCGGCACAGCATCCTTAAATTAAAGAGCTGTAACCGTTTCCTGGGGAAAATTCCGAGAAATACCTTGAAAATATCTGACGTATTACAAATTAATTTATGAAGACTTCAAAGCAATTCCGAAAATTGTTTCTTGCAGAGAATAATGATTAAAAAAGACACAGCAATCCTGCTGGAGAATTCTTATGTTGTGCATATTATTAAATCCATCCCCTGGAAAATTGGTTTTTTAAATGAGAATCAGAATAACAAAATAACTCCCTCGAGAAATTTAACGGAAATGGCTCGAGGCACTCTGCAATATCTGTATGTACATGCAGAAGTGCATTGGGAGAAGCCCTCTGCGGTCTTTGCACCGGAATACCCAAGCACAATGGGGATGCATACACGCACTAGGTAAACATGATGAAACATTGAATGCTGAGTCACTCAAATGCCTACCTTATTTCATTGTGAAATTCAAGTACATTGTTTTATTATGGGCCAATCGAAGCGAAAATATCCGGCTGGCTGGATTCCAGAATTTACCTGTACGATCTTGCATTCTCAGGACAATTCAGGGAACTAACTGAGTTCTATTGCAATACCTCTAATAAACTCTTCATTTTTCGGGCATCAAAATAATCATTGTCTTGTCCATTGACTTCTGTTCCTTCACCGAAAAAAAAGTGTAGACGTCCACATGGGAAGGGCCCACTTTCACGGTTTTATTTTTTAATATAACTGATTTTTTTTAATTTTAGTTAAGAGTCTTCATTTTTTTTAATAACTTCGTATTTCATCATTATATTTTCATTAGAAGTATTATTTTCGTTTATTTGATGTAAAATAGGAAATGGCCCACTTTGTCATTTGGGCCTGAACTTGAGAATTTATATCTTTTATGTGGGTCTATTGCATGATAAAACAAATAATGATGCACATTGCACATGGATGAGTACTAATAATACTAAGTATTTAATTAATTTAGCCATTGTAACGAGCAATCAATCCTTTTTTGTCAGAAGAAATGAATACGAGTTCAAGGAACGTATTTTCTGTTTCACGCACGGAGAAAAGAAATATATAAACAATTACGTGAGAATACCGTAATTCGAATGTGATTTTGCAATTCGATTAATTTTTACGAGAGTCTTATGTAAAAATCGCGGAACAAATTGATCGAATTGGAAGTTTACATCCGAATTACGGAACTCCCACGTAATTTTTCATAGATTTCTACCTCCATGTGGTATTTTATAGATCCTAAAGTTTATATAATAATAGTAATTATGTTTTGTCTTGAAAAAATCAATTATGGTATTAACAATGAAAATGCATTTCCGAGAAAGGGACCACCTTGCCAAAGCTTGTTTATTTAATGATAACCCGATAATTTAATCGCAGTAAACGCTGGTTTATGTTAAGACGGTTATTTCCTAGGTATTAAAATCATAATTTATTCAACTACCAAGTAGTCAACTCAAGATATTAGTATCTTGAACTTTGATGTCATTTTTCTGAACACAAAGTTTTTTGCATTTTCAAACTTAACGGTCTATACTCTACTGTTTTCCCATCTAGCGGAATGTGTGACCCCTCAAAATGTTCCAAATTTAATTAGATATACGCCCATATATGTAGATAAGCCTAATACCGCGAATACATATGCTAGTAATTATATGCCACATAGATGTAACGTATTGAACTTTGCGAGAGGTTATTCGATGTCGAGTATCATCACAGAATGATTGCTGATTTCAAGTGATTTCGTGTAATTTCAGTTCAAAGGAATTCAAAGGAACACAATAAGAATCAGGCTGTGGCATTAATTACCGATTCGTATTGATTCCATAAATTTAATGGGAAACAGTCGATTTACACGTGCTAGCTGATCGTCTTGTGGTAGTTTTTTTTATTCGTCATATTCTCTTTCATCTTCAATTAGGAATTTCGATGGGAATTCTTTGTCGTAGTTATCTCTCCGGAAGAACATGCACCATGAGCGAAATTAGTCAATGAAATAATTTCAAATGGAGGTATAAGTTGCGTAAAATTGCTGGTAGTAATACGATTTTTTATTTAATTAATTTTTTTTATTTAATAATTTAGAACGCTCGTATTTGAGAATTTGCTGCATGGGTGTTCAGGTGTAAAGACAACGGAGTGTGATCCTAATTCTTTATTGCGTTGCATAGAGGAGAATTGATTGAAACAACAACTAATCATCATCCTCTATTTCTGTCAACTCTAGAGACTATGAGAGCAGCAATATTCTGGACAATCTCCTCTCACGTATGGAGCAATATGCCAACAACTTGGAAACGCTGGTGGCTGAACGTACCGCTGATTATCTAGAGGAAAAACGCAAATGCGAGGAGTTACTCTATCAACTGTTGCCTAAGTGAGTTCAATAACTGTTAAACTATTAACCAAAATTACATGATTTATTTTAATAGTTTCAGCAAGTGTTTAAATTGTTCATTTACAGTTTGAAATGCAAACATAATTGGTTGGCATATTGAGTAAAATTAATTGAAAGGTAAATCTTGTTTTAACAATTTTTTTTTCTTTTCAATAAAATTTGGATAAGTTTTTTAAGGATGTATTAATTCAAGAACTTCAAAACTCCCACCTCTCGTAGATCAATTTTCACTAGTCGAATTATATGTTATTCAATAAAATGTGAAACATGGGTTTTTTATTCACTAGTTTAATCATTTTACGGCCGGGAAAGCGATGGAATATTGAGAATAGACTAGAGCTTTAGTTCTCGAAATTCCCCGAGTGATTTCTCTCGGAAATTTCTATCTATTCCTCGAATGTTCCACATGATAATTGCGGACAATATGCGGACCACCGATGGTTCTGGGAATTAGACGAAACGTCAGTGCATAATTCCCAGCTGTTTCCAGATATTCACGTTGATGTGTGTAATTCCGGTTACAGAGAGCGTGATGGAGATTATTAGAATTATACGTACTAATGCACTACTAGAATTTCAACTGACAGAGGAAGAAAAAGTCTTTTTTCTCGGAAGAAAATTTGTAGGAGCAAAAGCACAGTTTCGTTTTCAAAAATTTATTTTTTAGATTGGATCAAGAATTAATTAATTTTATGTTAATGTTAATACGAGTGTTTGATCATTGATCCTTTCTTTAATGACGAAAAGCTTTTTCTCGATCTCCAGTAGTTTCTATTCCTCTTCCAAATGACTTCCTCCTGCGATAAATATCTCAATGAGACTCCGAACAAAAAAAAAACGGAAGCGAATAAAAAATTGGTCTCATGTTGGTTTTCCTATTTTATGTCCATTTGCTTTTGTCCACCCCAGGAGTCGCCTGTCCACGGGGATACGGATTTTTCCTCGATTTTTCTCATCAGTATCCAGAAATTGTTGAGAATTCTTCGTCTCAGCTTGGCGCAAAGCCTTTCTGAACTCAATATGATGAGTAGTAATGATGATAGTTATCATCAGTCATTGAACGTCATACGGATAATGACCCACGTGGCAATTTCTCCTCTTATTGTTCTCGTAACACGTGGCTATTACGTAGTAACAACTACGAGTTTATATAATCCTCAACGACAATGCTATTTACATGAAATGGAATTGCTTTTGAAATCACCGGACCGAGTTCATTTTGATATTTTAGTTATTAAATGGGCGAGTTCATTTTAAATAATATGATAATTGTACTGAATCCATAATTTGGTGAAGGAAGAATGGCTTTATATAATTTTTGAAATTGCTTCACGTCCTTCCCATTTTCTACCCTTTCTGCAAATGAACAAAGAAAAAGTAAAATACGACATATTTCGTTGTTTCGAATATCGAGGAATTGTGACAATCACTGATTCTAGGAGAAAATACAAAAAGCCTTTTTCGTACGGAGTTGAATGAGCTACATTAAAGGCTTTATAAAGCCTACGTCTAATGGTTCGACCTCTAATCCGTAACTGTCAAGATATATTGATCGTTAAGAACAATGTGAATCTGGGTGAAGTCTACTAATCTGACTTTGATACTGATTTCCTTCAACGATATGCAATTTTTTCTGATTATAGATCTGTAGCTTCACAACTGATTCTGGGTCAAAGTGTAATCGCTGAAACGTACGACCATGTGACAATTTACTTCAGTGATATAGTTGGATTCACAAGTCTATCAGCTGAGAGTACACCATTGCAGGTTGTCGACCTCCTCAACGATCTCTACACGTGTTTCGACTCGATCATCGAGAATTTCGACGTGTACAAGGTAAATAAATTTTCAAGTTCACTGGTTTTATGACTTCTGAGGGAGAAAGTATTGATTCATCAGAGGTGAAGGCCGTGGATGATTGAGTGAGGAGTTGCCGGTGGTTCAATGGTGCTTCCAGAACGATACACTCGGCTTATCTCATCAATTTTTGCTTCAAAAAACACGAGATATTTTTCAATCAATTTTCATAGTTACGTTTTCACGGAAAAACAATTTTGAAACCAATTTTGGTCGATCAAAGTGTTGGCAGTGTTCGCAGGAGTGTTGAAACCTATCGCTGGTATAAATATCACATTACATTAAGTAAAAGTTCACTAATGTGCGCTGTTAGTCCTTTTTAATGGATCGTACGTCCATTAATAGGTAACGTCATGTACTGCTAAGTGCATTTGCTGGACTCTCAACTTTATTTATGTGCACCATTGGCCAATAATTTTACCTTCGCAACAGTATCCATTCCTGATTGACGCTATCGGCCTCGTCAGTTTTATCGTTGTAAAAGAGTTTTTATTTTTTGAATCCCTTCAGCGGAGGGAGAATAGTAATTGAATCTCACAAACGAGTTTCTATTGAATTGGGTCAGTCGAATCGTTACCTCGTATTACCACTTGCTTTGCCAAATTTTCTCGTAGCAATTACTCGACTCCCACGTTTTTCCTGGAAGATGGCAATCATCCCTTTCCAAATTAATCTAGTGACTGTTTTTTTTTTCATCAGTCGAATTTGAAGATTTCTGCTGATGACTGTTCATCATTCGTGTTTGTTTTTGTCAATTATCTTAAGCTGTAGAGACAATTGTTGGAGGTCTCACCCACGTCTACTCATTAATTTTCCAACATGGAAGATGAGAATCACCATTAAAACCATCATTATTCCATCCATTAATAACAACGGCTGTTATTACACTTGACTTGTTAGTTCGACTATACTCACGCCCACGATGAAATCCGAGGAGTAACGGGAAATAAAATTCAGTCCTAGGGAATATATGACAATGGAACCCAAAAGTTTGCTGTCTCTCTTGAATATAAATTTCCGGTGAAGGTAGAGTTGGAATTGCTGAATTTTCAAAGTTCAAAGGTATAAAGCATGGCAAACAATGGCAGTTCGAGTGAATTTGAAAGACACCTGCCAGATTTTCATCAAGTAATTTTATATTTTTGGTGGTGGAGTGATTAATTTATTTAAACCAGTGGGGAATTGCTCTTTCGTTATGTATACTTATTTTTGCTGATAAATTAACAATAATAAATAAAATAAATTAAAATAAATTAACAATCTTAAAACAGTCCCTTGATTTTTTCGGTTTAGGGTCCGCATGGAGTATCTATCGAACGTGATCTTTTGTTTAAATTCTATCTGGTTAGCCTGAAATATATCGAAATTTAGGATCAAATTTATGACTTGAATGGTTATGAAAAGATAATGAAAAAAAGAGAAAAAATTAATGAAGTGCGCTGATTCACCATAATGATTGACAGGATCTATCAAGTTTATAAAAAATAATAAAGAACGCGCAACTTACTATTGCTGTCCACTGGATTAAGTGACACCTAGATGCAATGGTCAGCCTATTGTTTACTTTTTTTTTTGTAAACTTGATAAATCCTTTTTAATCAACATCGCGATTTATGGCCCTTCAATAATTCTTCCTCTTTTTTTAGTCTATCTTCTTATAACCATCCGAATGGTTTCCACAACACAAATTTGATCTCAAATTTCAATATATTTTAGGCTCACAAGATAGAATTTAAACAAAAGATCATGTTCGATAAATGGTCCATCCAGGACTTAAGTCGATAGTTTTAGAGATGAATCCATAATGAAAATAAATGGTAAAGTCTACATTCTCATTTCACCACTTCGCCGCTAGATTTTTATATTTTACGACGTCGCCAGGTGCTTTATTGTCATTTAGAAATCTAAAGAAATTTATAGAAAAAGGAGAATTTTATATAATATGGGTTTCAATTCATGTATTGTATGTATAAGTCTCTGAGGTAGATGAATGTTAATAATAACAGGAGGGTGAACCTACGCTGATGGGAAATATTCAGATGATTGAGAAAGGAACGAGAGGGGAGCTCTACCCACCAACTCCATTAAGACACACCATTAATATAATGTCCTTCGGCACTCGAAAAATGCTAAGACCTAGCTAACCCCTGGACTCTGCAGTTTCAGAATCACGCAGAGCCGAAAATAGAGCCCAACCTCCCGTAGAAAAAGCTCAACACTTCCATAAATTATCCAGTACTGATAACTCAGAGAAAAAATGGCCAAAAAATTCACCTGGTATTTTTAGATTTTTAGTGAGGTGATTCTAATCAACCCCTGACGTTCTCACCCACAACCGTGACCCATTTCTTCACGCATTGTGTTACTCGGCGCCTTGGGGATCCGACGTCGAGTGGGAAAACGTCCAGATAATAGAAATCGTGGTTATTTCGTTGATGTGGTTTTTTTTTTTCAGGTGGAGACGATAGGCGATGCTTACATGGTTGTCTCAGGACTGCCGGTCAGAAATGGAATGAATCATGCCCGGGAGATAGCGAGAATGAGTCTGGCCCTACGTGATACTGTAATGACGTTTAGTATACGTCACAGGCCTAATGAGCAGCTCAAACTTCGCATTGGAATGCACACCGGTGAGTAGAATATCATGTATGATTTTTTATGAATTCGTTCATTTATTGGAAAGGATGAAGAAGTACAATTTCATTGCTTTTCTTCAATCAATGTAATTCTATGTAAATCTCCTCTAATTGAATGTTGTGATGAATCATCATAACAATAAGAAAGTCGCTAGATTAAATCGTGCAGGATTGCCATTTAATTTTTGCTTTTCTGATGACTTTGGGGGTTTCAATACCATTTACATAGTGAGCATATAGAAACTCATATATACGTTTGGTTGATGCGAAAATTCGATTTAAAAAAAGTCACTTTTCCTTCACCAAAATTTATAGATCAGCCCCCTGAGCCGGTTATGAATTTTTTTTCTCATTTTTGCATTTGTGAGCTCTTTTGATATTCTAATATTCTCTGAGCATTGAATATATACGGAATTAATGGTTGGCGGATGGCCAAACCCTCTTATAAGAAAGAAAAAAGGGAGAGAAATGAATATCTTCAGTCGAGAAGAATCCCGAATTGAATGAACGGTATTTTTGTCTCCGTGTCCATGCATTAGTAAACAAAGAGTAATTTTCTAGAGAACGAGGCTTCCTTCTCCGTCAATTCACAGTATTCATCATCCCGTGTGTGCCCTCTCCCTCGAGTCAATAATGTCCACTGGTCCCTCAGAAAATCCTCTCTTCTCACCAATACTCATTGAGCGCTGTAATAACGCAGGTTTGCTCGGTTTCTCCGAAAATTCAAAAATCTAAAATTGGAAGGGTGACGCGAGGCTACAAGATAGATTTTAATTTCCGAGTTGATTACTTTTTTGATTGGTTCACCGCTGAACCTGTGGGCATGGATTTCATACTGGAGATGGAGATTGAGGGATTGAAAATGTTGGGTCGTCATTAAACTTGGCTTTGACCACTGGCAACTGATGTTTCATCAAACTTTCGATTAAAAACTAACAAATTCCCCGAGGACTAGCATCAAACGTAATTTAATCGTAAATCCCCTTCCCCCAAATGTTCGCAGGACCATGTGTTGCAGGGGTGGTGGGTCTGAAGATGCCGAGGTACTGTCTCTTCGGCGATACAGTGAATACAGCATCAAGGATGGAGAGCAATGGAGAACGTAAGCCAAAAAAAAAAATGGAATCCCTTTTAACTTTTATCTCCTGCTCTTCAGATCCCTGGAATTCCCATACCCATTTATTCCCCCGCAAATCCATTTTACCACACGACCTGCTATCGTCAGCTAGTGCTCGAGTGGCCCGAGGGGACTTCCCTATTTCCCTCCTCTCTTTTCCAACAATGCCGCAATAACCACCTCCCACTTATTTTTACCCTGTTAGAATAACTCGCAGTGTGTGATAGCTCATGGCATGTTTAATCCCTCGAGTTTCCACTTTTTCTGCATAAAGCTATCCAAATAGAGCTAATTGGAAGCTCTGGGAAGGAGTTTCCATGTCAAAGACTTGAAAATTGCCAATGGATGCAGAAGAAAAGGGATTCCACTTGACTTTCAGTCTTCTGCATATAGAGAAAATAATGGCTGTGTCAAGGGAAAATCATTTGTTTTAAGAATATCTGATCACTAGATTCTAAAACTAGCTAGTCCTAGAAGCAAATTATTTTTGATTTAAAACCATGAATTTTTTTTCTCCGTGCAGTCATGACCTGTAGTTTCCACGTCTTTCTATGCTCGATAAAAAACAGTGATATTTGATGAACGGAAACGAGAGAAAATGCCTGATGAAGTGAATCCTCAGTGTCAATAACTCCCCCGAGAGTTACCTCTCCTTGTGACCCAATTAATTCCCGCCGCTTTATCCTCCGAGTTTTATTAATTCTCGTGAAGTGATTCAAGGATGCACTTGTGGTTTGTTGTAGCATTGAAGATTCATGTCAGTCCCGCCACGAAGGAAGTTCTGGATACCTTCGGTACATTTGAGCTTCACTGTCGAGGAGAAGTCACTCTAAAGGTAAAGTTCCATTAAAATAACTAAACATTCACTAACTTTGAATATTGAGATTAAGTTTCGCTGAAAATTTCTCGTTCCCCCGATCCTGAGGATTAAAAATATTTTCCACTCCTTGGGCCTCTGGCCCCCCAAGCAACTTTTTCCATTTAACTTCTCGAATTAAATCCACACAAGTCAATTCCTCTCCCTTAAATGTTCCGAGAGTATTAAACATCTCTCGGTTGTCTTTTATTTCCCTCTCAACGCGACACTAATTCCCACGTAAGCTTCAATTACAACTTGCGTCTGAACACGACTCGTTGCAATCATGCTAACGTCGGTTCCCTTTAATCTCCCCTTAACTCCCACTCGCGTCAAACAATAGACAACATTCGAGTAGGGCCTGTCTTTTCGCGAAAAACTGTTGTGCCACCTAGTACGCACACTTCCTGCATGTTTCTTCCGCTCCAATTACTCGTGTGCGCTTGATCACACACTCAATTCAATGTTTGACGAGCCAATATGCCACTCAAAGTCGAACGATCATGCACCGATGCTCCGTCTTCTGACAAATATGAAATATCACATTGAAAAGTAACAAATCAAACCTCCAGAATATCATACATCGACAAGAATAATTTTCCGGAAAAATTGTCCCCACGCAAATAAAAATCATTAGCGACGTGTGACAAGCCAATTCATGCTGATTAATGAAATATTGTTTGTTTAATGAAAATTTTTAATTTTAAGAGAAAATATCCGGAAAATCTCACATTTCCACCCAGAAATGATAGTTTTCGAGCTAGATGATTAAGATGATGAAAATACAGATGATTAAAAGGGATTTTTAATTGGATTAGTCTAACTTTATGACTTTGGTGTTGAGATGATCTGGCGTGTTTAAATACTCGTCGAAATACAATCTCGAAATACTTGACATATTGCAGGGAAAGGGCAAGATGACGACCTACTGGCTGGTCGGTGAGAAACCAATCAATAACAACGTACAACAGAACACAGTTAGCACAATGACAGATCCATCAGTTGCTCCAGCGACTCAACAGATCCAAGGTCAGCCCCAAAATCTCCAGAATCCATCAAATCAGAATTGCACCCGTAACGTGCTGAATATAACTGGTAATGGTGCACCGGGTAATCATACACTGACTTTATCGCCATCCCATCAGCGTAATGCAAATAATTCAACGGTGCATCAGAGCCTGCCAAGTGAAAATGTGCCGAATCATGCAGAAAGTGGACCTAATGCACCACTACTCCTGCCAGCAGGATCAATTCCATGAGCTTGACTCAGCGTAGAATGCTTCAAATCACTTTAACGGTAGATCTGAACTGTCACGTTGACGTGATGTTCAACGACTCACTGACAATTAAAGTAAGCCTAAGGGAAAATAATGTTTTGTTGTGGAAATTAGGCACTCATGGCTCAGAGGAAATAGTGAAATTTATCGATGATATCGAATTTGAAGAATGATGATAGGTAAGATACCTATGGAGATTTTCCTACTCGCAGTCGATTTTTAGTTACTTTTTTGCGTATCCACTGAATCAACTACGAGACACGAGTTAACTTAGAGTAACTGATTGCAAAGGTGCTGGACCATTCCAAATATCGTTAAACCAAGTGAGAGAATCCATTGAACTAGGGGATTCATCCAAAGCCTCCATAATTCTCAGTAGTTAAAATTCTCATTTACTTTAGAGATTAATGAAATCCAAAGTAATAATTTAAGTGGTAAATCACGTGATCTCTTTACAAGGTAAACCAGGAACCAAGATTTAATTAAAGAGCATTGCAATTAAAATACTAAACTTAAGGTGTGAGATAAAGGGGGATAAATGTCACAAAGGTGCTAAAGTTCATGATAAAGAATATATTGTGGATAGAGTTTGCCGGAAGCGGCTTGAGTTTCAGATTTATCGATTGTACAATTCATATAGATGAAAGTTGATGCGTTCGCGCATCTATCGAAAATTCTATCGAATGACGGGGAGAAAACACAACTCAAACATCGATTTTACGATTGAGGAACAAAGCATACCAAAATACATTGTTAGGCTTATCGTACTTTAAGGCATTTTGCGGACTCTGAAAAGGGAGTAAAATTTTGTTTTGAAAATTCAAATTCTACTTCTGTTTAATGTAGATGAAAATCGTTATTAGTTGAATGTCATACGAGTGAATTAAAATCAGAGATATGAATATATATGTATATAACCTAAATGTTTATGTAAACAGAGGTAGAAAATTTAAAAAAACATTAAATTCAACGGTGAATATTGATCGACGTATATTATAGAATTGTTAGATATCGAGGCTGGGCCTCCAATGACTGGACGATTGAGAAAAATTGTGTGTTTGTGATAATTCACGTGTGATTCGTTTTTTCTCCAGCCCTGAAAGAAGACAACTGTCCGGGTATGTTGTAAGTGTGAACGAGAGAGCGAAAGAGAATGATTAAGTAAGTGACAACCAAAATAAACAAAAAAAACAGGAAACTCTTTAAATTCAAAGAGTAAAGTTCTATTTATCTCGAGGTTTAAAAGATGATAAAACCTTTTAATGTACCAATCAATATAGCAGAATAAAGTTTGATTGTTTTGGAATTGTTTTGAAGTTTATGGAGGAGTTTAGAAGATGGCATTGGCGAAAATCCAGTCGAGGTAGGAGCTGACACGTGTGTAGATACCGGGATAGCCTGGTTCACCGCAGCGTACTCCCCAGGAGACTATTCCTATATTTATCCAACGACCATTGCCGAGCTGATGGAGTAGTGGTCCACCTGAATCACCCTGGGGAAAAAACAATGAATTTCGTTAGCTGGTGATCGACGACGCGTGAGTACATTCACTCTTTTTTTCTCCTCTTTTATCTGTATTGATGATTACTTGACATGAATCCTGTCCACCCTGATAGGCACCCGCACATAGGGTGTTCTGTGATACCCTAGATTCCATTGTTCTTCTGCATAAGTCCTGTGGCCACACTGGCACTGCCACTTCCAGAAGGATTGGACTCGCTGGACCCCCGTAATATTGCGTTCCCCAACCTGCCAATCAGTTGATTAATGAATTTAGCTAGAAATAACATATTATTTGGCAAGTGGAACAAGCGATTCATTCTGCACTCTGCTTGCTTTTCGCATGAGTAGCATGTACTATTTAATCTCCTCTCCTACCATTTTAGTCTGATATAAAAAGGAGAAAGGAAATTGGTCAAGAAATATCTCGAATGACGGCACGGGTAAAAACGTAAGAAGACGAAACTGACCCGCCACCACAACGTCATCACTAAATTTCAAAAATTTCGAATGAATGCGCGTGGACGATCTCGTCATTCGTTTCTATAATCTATCTATCCTAATATATATAATATATATATTAATATATAAAGGGAAGCATCGAGAATCTCGAATTGCACTCGAATGGCATCTCGAATGCCAATCTATTCTTCAAAAGTCGAAACTCGAAAATAATCGAAAATAATTGGAACAGTCATCGCATAGTGGTGCTATAAAAAGGCATCTAGTCGCTAGTTTTCTATCTCTCTCTATAATAAAAAGAGCAGGCATCGAGACTATCGATATCTCGAAAGTCTGTCACGCTGATTCCTCATTGGTCCAGTCGTCTGAGGCTGCGCATTTGAATTCAGAACTTATTTAATTTTTAAATTTTCAATGATGATTTTTATAATCACAGCGCGCGTTCGGTCTCGTCAATATAAATATGACAGCGAAGGATTAAAAAATTTTGCACAGCGGTCGAGCGTGCGCGAGGGTTGTCCAATGCCATGCAGAATTGTGTGTATTCAGTGTGTAGTCACTGCATATAAATTAATTATTGTCAACGAAAGAAAATAGATTAGATTCAACATTTGGGGCAATTAACATTAATTATATGCTAATATATCACATTCAATGCGAACGTTTAAGCTGACGTATAACAACAGACATTTAGTCACACATGCAGTTCACTAATTAGCTCTACTGTTGGAAAATCGAAGGATTACGAGCTTTAATTGAAAGGGGATACGCGCTAATGCTCGTGTAATTAGTACTGTTAATTGTGACTTTGAATATCGGCTTTTCACCCTCTCATTAGGACAAACCCAGAGATGTGAAAATCAAGATGAAGTGGAGGACGTTGAGTATTATGCGCTACATGATGTTATAAAGCAATGGGGATGCCCAGGTATTCACTTTGTTAATCGAAATGTGAGCTCAAATTATTTATACACTGAATAATTTGGTGATTAATAGCGGTTGAGGAACTTTTGTTATTGTTCAATTACTCGTGGGATAATCGAAAGAACGAATGAATGCGTAATGAATTAAGAACCGCGCTGGAATAATTTCGTTGCCAAGTAAATTGCTGGAGAGTATTAGAAATTTCGAACCCGAGGAATATAAACACAATCGTGAGAAAAGTTCGTTTTGTTCCTCAGTCCATGAGGCGACGCTTTACGAGCGCGCAGAGTTACCTCACGGACTGAATGACAGAAATGGATTTTTTTTCCTTTTCTTTTGTTCGCTGGAAGAAGAGACTTTTTTTTAGTATGGGCAACTTCTTGATTGAAAGTACTCTCATCTGATCTTTTTTCCCTTACCTGTGACTATTGCACTCTTGTTCTCCGCGGAAAAGCCAGTGGGTGGGAGACAAATGGGCCAGATGTAGGTGTTGAATACCGTCCGCCTGTGAAGCTTGATGATTGCAATATCGTTATCATAATTCAATGCATCGAAATCTGGATGACTCCTTATTTCAATTATCCTTAAGTCGTGCACGCGAGGTTTATTGTCCGCGGAAAAATCGTATTCGCCTAATCGTACGATGACATCTCTTTTCCGTAATCTGAAATTACATGACAATTTTTTGATGCATGTGGAGGTGGGATCGAAGGTATTCTTCGTATTATAGATCATGTTATCTAATAAAACTCATGAAAATTCATGAAACAATATTTTTGCATTTAATACCGATAAAAATGAAGGTAAAAGTTCTCTACAGAATTCATTTCCCTTGTGGCCTTTGCATATTGACACAAATTTTACCTTCAAAGGCCCACGCATTGAATCGAGCTGAAACGATCTCATCAAAGGTGAATTCCAGCGAGGTTCATATACAGTACAAACACCAGCGATATTTGTACAATTTCCATAAGAAAAGGATATGTAGATAGTGTCTTTCCCCGGGGCTATGACCCATACCTTAGACGTATTTCTATATGATATTCAAGGACGTCAGGTAGACGAGCATTGAATGGGTGAAACCGTTTCATTCGACAATGCGGAAACCGTTCATCCATTTTCACTCCTCCATGAAACTGTCGGGCTACTTAGCTATGGGCACTGTGTAGTAGCGAAGCGGTAAAACAACTCAAGCCTTACTTCTTACCTCACTCTTCAAAAAATATTTCTCAATCTACAAAATACAGTGAATATTTTGGAATACCTTTTTTTGGTAGCTCTTAACGAGCTTTGCATAAAAATTGTGGGCTAATGTTTTTTTTAACTCTGAAATATATTTGAAAACTTTCTGCCGATTAAACTTGAACCGTTTTACCGCTCTGTTGCTGTATTGTTATTGTAATTACGTTTGGCGATGAGATCCGTTAACCGTGTTATTTAGGTGAAAAATTATTGTTGGAGAAAGAAAATGTGAAATGAAAGTTGCTGAGAAATTATTTGCAATTTATTATTATCGCGCTTTGTGGAAATGACAATTGCTCATTTCAATTTTCTACTGTTTAGTGGGTGATAAAGATTTTTACTGCGCCGTGAGATTGTATTACATACGGCATGATTAATCAGGAGAAAAATATTCTATTCAGAATTTAATGAAAATGGAGTTTTTATGAATGGAGAAGGAGAATCTGCATAGCGAAGATGTTATAAGATATTTCCCTGTCTCTCTTAGATCAGAGTTCATTAATTAATTATTGTTCGTCGTTGACTACACATACCCGTGTACGCAGTGGGCGGCTGTGAGAACATGTCTGTCAGTAATTAGCACACCTCCGCAGTAATGATCAGCATCAGTTCGAATGAGGGCAACCATCCAAGGCCACTCACGTGGATCAGCTGGTCTACCACCCACAATTCTCGTCTTGCTCTTTGAACTCATGCCACAGCCCCTAGGTCCCCTCGGCTGCCTATCCCCTCCATTCTCCGATTTTATGGCAGTCTCATTAGGCTCAGAGGCCTCACCCCAGATCGGCTTGTCATCAACATCTGCACATTAATTGAACCAGCCGAATACTTACGAAAAAATTCAATAGAAAAGATTGGGGCATTCTCTAAGAACTCTTGTGAATTTCTATTCAAGCTTTGCCAAAATTCTATCTGCTTTTTTTACCCTAACTTATATAATATATTTCTTGTACTTCATTACGCCGTTGATTTACGAGAGAAAATGGGAACAAAAGGAAGTTAAGGTTTTGGTGAACAGCTGGCATCCGAGAATTACTTCTTCTTTGTCTCCCTATTTTCGTACTCGATTCAACTTTCATGGTGTTTGAGAATTCTGAGGAGTGGAATTATCCAAAACATTGTTATCACAATTTGCCATTTTGTTCTGTATATAACCAGCGGGTTACCTGCAACTGCCGGAAGGAATCCAACGAGGTTCTCCGAGGCTAGTGAGTTGATTTGCTCGACCTCTTTAGAACTGTCTGGACAACAGACGCCAACGTACCTAATGTAAATCGTAATAAATTCTCAACTTGAAGCAAACAAACTTGGTAGAATTGGGTAGAAGATTGTCACGGGATGAGGAAATTTGTCGGTGCAAGTGCTGTAAGCACTGTAGCACTGTAAACTTTATTATCGCGATATTATGGTGTATAGTGGATAGACTAGAGTTGGAATGAATTCATTTAATATTTTAGAGCGAATTCGTTGTCTTTGTTCTCATGGTCTTGTAATTATTCTGAAAAATAAGTTATGGGGGTTTACGAAACTTACGATTGTTGAATAATGCACATGTAATCGAGGAACCGCGTAAAATTAGTTTGGAAATCCTTCAAGATACACTGCGCCAAGTGCCTACAATGTCCCTTCTTGTCTCCAGGAGCTAAACACGCCTGATGCGGTTTGTTCACCTGCAATGGATATTTATTTAGCCCGTAAAGTCAATTAAATCCTCCGGGTTTTCATAATTAAAGTTTACCTTTCGGTCTGCATTCGTTAGAGACACGAAGCGCTTCCCACGAAGGTGCACGTACGTGTAATTTTCGGGTAATAATGGGTCCTTTTCCCCGCGCACCAAGTGCTCGCCCCATTCAAGACTCGAGAGCCCTCGAGAATCTACAACCAGAAAAAAAGGGAGTGATTTGAATATGTGCGGAGTTTTAATGAATTTCCTCGGGTTTTTTGACAGGTAGATATTTGTTAGAATTATCAGAGGACATTCGGACGCTGCATCATTCGTAACGAGCAGATAAAGTCGTGGAAACAATTTTTTTAATTAGAAAATTCTACAAATGACTCTTTCATAATTTTCTATCCAATTTTTTGCTTCGTCCTCTTGTTTTTATTGGGAATTTTAATTAAAATTGTTTGAATGATACTCACTAATGATGTTGTCCTCACTATTAGCCCTAACAATTACGAAAAAACAAACGAAAACAAGATAAAATACCACGCAAATAGTTTCACTCAATATTCTCCATGTAAACATTTCCCACGATTGCAGGCGCATTAAAAAACAATTAGCAAAAACAAATTGACAGCTGTGAATAGTTTGGCGTTTTCACGGAAAAAGCGATGTTGTGTTGCCAGTCGAGTGAAACCGAATGACACCGAAATACGGGGGAACCCGTTGCTTATGGTTAAATTCCATCATGTCGATGTAGTTCTATTTCTACCGTTTATCGAGGGGCTTGGTTCACTCGGACATTGAAATTTTATCTTCTTCTCACCCACGGTATTTCTAGTGGCCATTGATGACCATCAATAATTTTGAGAGATGGGTTTGGAGTTGGGAAAAAAAGTGGTAGTGGCAACTCATGTTTTCTTTTTCCTTCGTTCGTTCATTTAATATCTCATCTCTTCATCAAATATTGATCATATTGGGAATTATTAATGACTGTTATCAATAATTACTTTTTAACGAAGAATAATTTTGTTGCGCACAAGACATTTTAATCATTGTAGTCAAGTACTTTAGAATAAAAAAAAGTTTTAGAATGAGTATGTCAAACGGATGCAGATTTTATCTTCTGGGCGAAGACTTATCCCCAGGTTTTTCTCTCTCAATCTGTGGTTTCGATGCTCAATGCACAACCCAACACCATTTGATAAAGGAATTAAAGGAATAAACTTTTATCCCAAGTGAATGAAAAAAGGAGAAGATAAACAGAGGAATCCTCGTATTGCTCTCCCTAAAGTACTGAATATTTGAATTCAAGCACGTTCAAAGGATTTTGGGATTTGATGAAAACAGCTAGAAAATTATTCTTCAAATTACAAGTAAAATAACTTGATATTTTTTACGACGAAAATAAACGTCAAATTTATCCTCATGCTGTTCCTTAAGGTTGTTGTCGCGCGATAGTCTCTGCAAAAAGTTTATCCGCTGTAAAACAAGCGAGTTCAGAATGTGCTATATTGACGGTGTATAGTCTCACTTGATTGATTCCACTGTGCAGGAATAGCTAAAGCATAACTAGACATTTCTAATTATATACATTTATGAATTTTCAATAATTATATCGTGTAAACCAAACAGTCAATCGATTTGTTTTTTTCTTCTGTGCCCCCTCACAGGATTTATTTTCGATGTTTTTTTTTATTTTTGAAACTGTCGTTTTTGAAAAGTTGGCAAACAGAAAGCGCTCATTTTGTAGCTAACTTTTTTTAACTATTCACCATAAACATTTCACCGAAAACTGTCGAGAAATTCTACGCGACAACAACTTTAAGAATCAATTAGCGTTTCCTGCATTCGATGAAATGTCAATTTACTAATCTAAAGGACAACAAAATTAACTGAAAATCCAGCAACTAATTTCATCAAGCTTCATTTGAATATGAGTATTTTTAAATTCATTTGCGAGATCACTTTCAAGAACGACGATTTGAATAAGAATTAGCGACGTTATTCATAATGAGGAAATTCTTATCAACGGAAAATAAGATAAGAATTTGATGAATCTATTTTCTAAGTGAAATTTTATATCGAATCGATGTAGTTGAATGTACAAATGTGTAAGTCCCATGTAGGCCCAAGACTTGTGTTGTCTGGCAAATTATCATGGCACCGTTATGGAGCATCTATGGACCTTGATCGCCCACACTCTGATGTACTCCAAGCATATAGAATTGATTAAATTATTTTGACAATTCCCTTAACTCAAACGAATTGTTCGGTTCAACGTTCAATACATACGAAGATCGAATGGCTTTCTATCCGGAGAAATTTTGAAAGAGCTTGAAAAAATGTCAGAATTAAACCGCAAGAATGGTTTGAGATAATTTGAGAGGAATTAGTACCCACCGGCAAAGAAAAATTGAACGAGTCTCACGCAAGTTCTGACACGCAAGCAACCATCCACCGAAGCCTTTGGATTTTATTTTCATTGACAATCAGAGAACGGCTCTTCGTTAGCCGATAAAAAATCTATACTAGTTCTTAGTTCACGGGAGATGACGCTCCCTTATCGACAGCTTTTACAATTTTTTAACCTCCTTTTTGTAAAATTAATAATAACAGTAATAAGACAAATTTCGGATAATAATCGAGCGAAACCAGTGTTAAAACTTAAAAATATTGAGATTTTTAATTTGAAGATATCACTCAAAAGAATATACCTACTCTAGCGCGTAATGAACCACAGTTAAAAAATTGGTATATTTTCCAGTTGGAATTGGCATGTTTAACATACTAACCGTACATGGAGCTATTTGCAAACGCGTGTTTTTTTCTTACAATGGTAGTTTTGTTGCATTTTTTTCAAAGTGTGAATCATTCCTTGAGAATATGCCGAATATTCTTTTGTAAAAAAACTATAGCGAGCGGTATTTGTTCTTTTATCCTATACATTGAAAGACTACTTTTAGCCGTTTCCAATTTTTCTCGTTTGAACTACTGTCAACATATAGTGGTTAATTCATAAAAACGCGGCGCGTACATATATTCATGCAACTCGTGCCGCGATCAGCAGTACATGTAACGTCGCCAGATCAGAAATAAAGACACAGTAGGATCATTTTAATTTAATTTTTTAAATTTAAATTTGATTTAATTGCGATTGTGGTGGGCTTCAGTTGTTTGGACTTGCGGTCTCATCTAATCGTGTGACCGTTGTAGGGGCTTGAGTCCCAGCCTCAGTTGTTGGCTTTACGGTCTCATCTAATCCTGTTACCGTTGTAGGTGCTTCAGTCGCAGCCTCAGTGGTTGACTTTACTGTCTCATCTAACTCAATCACAGTCGTAGGTGACTGAGTTACAGCCTCAGTGGTTGACTTTACTGTCTCATCTAATCCTGGTACCGTTGTAGGTGCTTGAGTCGCAGCCTCAGTG